>NC_058520.1:275301837-275304337 GCF_904849725.1 Hordeum vulgare subsp. vulgare
TGAAATGCAACAATCAAGTATCACACCACACATTTCATTCAATACCATCACAAAGGTTCACACAAGGATACAAAATTCGTTCATCCTAAACATCGGCCTAAAACGTAAAACGATAATGTAAAATTTGGTAGTCTAGTCTAAGTGTCCTCCTCAGAATAGCATGGTGACGGGTCCTTCGGTGGAGCTTTCTTCATAGTCCTCGTCGTTGCTGATCAAGGGGGCTACGTCTCCTTCGGGATTAAGGTTCTCGCCCATGTCCAGTTCCTCCTCCAGGTATGCAACTCGAGTCTTCAGCTTCTCGATCCGCTCCAGAAAGTCCTTCGCCTCCAGTTCATGTTCATAGTGGGCTTCCCGGGTTGCATCTTCAAGTTCAAGCTCGCGGAGTGACAGTTGCTTGATCTTCCTGGCGTCCTTGATCACATGATACTCCAGAGTCCCGCTGTACTTCTCCAAGGTCTGAGCATAAGACAAGAGAGCGTCCTTGGTTTTTGCTTGAGATGATATCTCCGTCTTCGTTTCTCCGGGATACGGTGAATAGGTCTGGAGAAATGGGGCAGCCTTTGTATTCTTCCTTGATACGTCCGAGTGCACAATGGATCGCCATGTCCCTTCCGAGAATCCAGTTGGGTGCGATGAACTTGAAATCCATCGGCTCAGTGCGCGGCTGGAATGTCCTTCCGGGAATGTGCACCTCGATCCTGTAGCGTGAATCCTCCGGGTAAGACGAAGTTGGCTTCCCTGTGATAGTCGGCAGAGCAATCCTCAAGTCTTTGGTGATCTGCACCAGCTCTTTTCCGAACAGCATAGTGGTGTTGGGCTGGCAAAACTCCGTGAACTTAACAGGGATGAAGGTGGCCATCTAAACATTGGAAAATCGGAGAGAAGTCGGAAATGATCAGAAGAGGAAATAGAAGATTTATAGACATAAGAGAAAATAGTTTTCTTCCTAAGGCTTTTCCATTCCTAGAGGTTACGTCCTAAGTTCAGCGTGAGCTCTGATACCATTTCTGTAGCGACCCGACTCAAGACGAGTCAAGCCTCTGGTGTTTCCGTACCATCCCAAGATCATGCTGGTACACACACAGTACATAATGTATATATATTCAAGAGTGCAATCACACAGCTTTATTAATCGAAATCTCATAAAGAGTACTTTATTACAATAAAGGGGTACAATAAGGTGGCTGAAGGCCAACTCATGAGATTATCTAACGAAGACTAAGCGGAAGCATCAGGTAGACGAGTCCATCCGACTCCAAGGGCATGTCGCTGAGCGTAGATCATAGCCTCACTCCTGGTCGGAAAAGTACTCTGCAACATGATACGTTGCAGCCGTGTAGGTCGGCATATTGAATATGCCGGCAAGTCATCAAAGAGAGGAGTAAAATAATAATCAACTATCTCTACATGCATATTTGGCCGGTGGAGCTAGTTTTGCATAAAGCCAGTTTTATCCTACAACAAAAAGGGGTTGAAAGCAAAAATATTACTACAATGTTTGTTGTTAACGAGATGGTTCCGCCAACCAATTCTCGTGCCCAAATAGTTGTTAACACCCACATCATTATTAAGTTGTGCCGAGAGTTCAAGGGAAATTCAATGCCTTCGGCTCAAGTTGTCCATACCGTGGACACGGCTAATCGATTAGGTTTGAGTACTCTGGAGAGTTTTGCACAAGTTCCCCACAAGATTTGATCGCCTCCGTGTATGTCCTCGCACTTGAGGGTGTTTGAAGACCGGATGATCAAAACATGGTCTTTCAACGAGTCCCTCTGAATCCCTGTCGGTGCCCATCCAATCCTACCGTTCTTCTACATCTGCTAGCACCGCCTATCCAGAGTCGTCGCGTTGTCCAACCAAGCCAGAGCCCATAATGACTTGTGGCTGTGCAGGTAAGCCTTGGGTCTTGAAGTCTTCGTCCGTCTCTTCGAGCCTGGGTGAAGCTTTCCGCAGGATGACATGGCCTCTCCAGCATCCCGGGCATCCACTGGGTTTTCCAGGGAGCCGATCAACCGTCCTTCACCCAGTGCTGCACTGCGTCCAAGGTCTTGAAAATCTTGTCTTAGTCCGGTCTTGATTATTATATCAACCTCGCATCACTCGTGGTATACACTCAACCAATAACCCGTCTACTCAAGCATAGCATTAAGAAATTGTCGTCCCGGGGCCAAGTGTCAGGGTGTTGTGTTCCTACCACATGATACTACTCTTACACTAAAGTTTCCAAGTACCTAGGCAGCATGCAATTGGGCAAAGAAGGTGATCTACCATGCATCGAAAACATAGGTAAAATAACATGATCAAAGATGACTTGCCTTGATGATAGTTGTCTTTCTCGAGCGCTTCTAAGTAACACGCTTCGCACTCCGGATGATCTACCGATACAAACACAAAGCACACCATAAGCACTTCAATCAAGCAACAAGTAGAAATATCATCACAAGTATTGATTTGCTAGAGACTACGCAAAAGAATACAACGCGCGCCGGTATGGCAGAAA
>NC_058520.1:275314337-275316837 GCF_904849725.1 Hordeum vulgare subsp. vulgare
TATAGTATAGATGATATTTTACCCCCTCTCATATGTGACTTGCCGGCATATTCAATATGCTGACCTACACGGCTGCATCGTCTTATGTTGCAGATATTTTTCTTTGACGAGTAAGAGTACGATTCAGGATTACGGTCTACACTCAACTTGCCATTGGTGTTTATTGGGACTCCACTCCCTTGACTGCTTCCGCTGAGATATTTAAGGTATATATCAGTTTTACGCTATTTACATGTGATTGCACTTTGATATATACATTGATGTACTGTGTGTGCCAGCATACTGATCCAGGGATGGCACAGATACACAGAGGCTTGACTCATTTTGAGTCTGCTCGCTACAGAAATGGTATCAGAGCACATGTTGATTGTAGGACGTGATCCTAGAAATTGGAAATCTCTTAGGAAAGGATCTCTCAAAAAACTTTATTTTCAAGAACACATTTTACTTCTCATCTCTTATGACTTCATCAAATGTTCTCCCTCACCTCCAATAGATAGACAATACCCTTACCCCTTTGACCTCATGAAGAATCAACGGAGTTCTACTTGAAAGTAAAGAGGATTTCATCATGCCTTTGTAGAATTGAAGCTGCGCCAATTGAAGACTCTCAAGACTCGAAGAATTCGAAGACCCTGAAGCATTCGAATATTTATATGACCATTAGAAGTGCAAACCCCTGTTATATACCCACGTTAGATACGATGATTTGTGAGCCGTCATTGGTGTGTGTCTTTCGACAGCCACAAATAAAACCTATTCTCAAAAATATTGTTTGTATTGTGTGTATCTCCCCCTTTCCCTCTCTCTCTTACTCATCTCATCCAAAAAACGTTGGACCCAATAGATGGCGTATGAAGCTGGACTTGTAATCTCTGGACCAATGACCTAGCTGGAAGTTGAAATATGGATTCAGAACATGGAGAACTACTTCGAGAGCAATTTGATTTCCATTAAGTATGAAGTTGCACACGCTCTTCAGTACTTTACCCAAAGTGCTGCTATCTGGTGGAAAATGCATCATGCCATACAAGGATTTAGTGGAGCAGAAACTTGGGACGAATTCAAGAAGACTCTGTTAAGATCCCGTCTTATCCAAAAGTGATATGATAGCCCGATGAAGAAGCCTTGTGCATGCAAGATCTGTGGAGAAATAGGACACACCCAGGAAGAAAACCAGGATGGATGCCCTCATTGTGAAGAAAATCACCCAGCGGAGGATTGTCCAAGTAGTCAGGTGACTTGTTTCCTGTGTGAAGGAACCACCGACTACCCTGCCCAGTGTCACATCTACCCCAAGTATGCCTGAAACCCACAGACCCCGGGACTAATAAGGATCAAGTACTATCTTTTTGGAGAAGGAAACTTTTATCAGCAAACGTTTTCTTAGGAGCAAACGAAAACCCGAAAGTTGTGAACAAACGATAGATGTTTGTTCAGCTTGCAGAATCATTGGATTTATCCGAACTTCTTTCGTGGACAAGAGAAACTCTGCCACACTTGTGAGGATGCCCAAGTGTTAGAATACGAGATTGAATAAACCTTATACAAGGTAATGATTTCAGTGCGACATGGTTTGGCCACCATGACGACTTACTATTATCATTCTCTTGCTATTCGAAATGGTAAATCTGAGAGACTTACCCATAGTGAGAGATGACGTTCTTTGAAGCTTTTTTTTAAGCCTTAGAATGGTATGATGAAAGCCCCATGTACATGGCATTTATTGTCGCCCGTAGGAAATTTTACGATGAAGATGAAGACAAGACCCCTCTCACCGCAGGATAACCACAAATGGTAGACCACCTTGAGAATCATCGGTAGGTTATTTAGAATGGTCACGACACTTGTCAGTTAAGAAGACCCAGTGACGGAAGAAGCTTATATCAACAGAAGAGCACTCGATTTTGATGGAAAACATTATGAATATAATGGAAGAGCTTCACCAATGTAGTTACCATGAAGAATGTGAGGAGTCAGATGCCAAGATCCCAGAGGATTGTTAAAAATTTGAAGGACTGGTAACTCTCATTGTTAGTGTGGTAGCACCCCACTTTGCAGGAGATTGGATTTGTTAGAAGACCTCCAAGACCTAAACCTTTTCTTTCTAGCCTCTTCGAATCTTGAGGACGAGATTCATTTTAAGTGTGGTAGTTTGTAACATCCCAAAATTATAAATTTTGGAATGTTAATATAATTATTCGATTGATTGTTTGTTTGTTTGAGTGATTGAAACTTGAGTGAAATTTATAAGTTTTTAAAACTTTTGAATGAAAGGGAATAAAATGACTTTCCCATTTTTCTTTTGAATTCAAATTCATCCATTTAAAATCAGTGAGAGAAGATAACATGACTTCTTCAACTATAAGGAATTTAGATGAATGTGGCACTTGAATTTTCCTTTGGTTTTTTATTTGAATTTTTATTTTATTTTTGACACAAGATTTCAACCACAAAATATTTCCTGACAATATACTTGCCAAGCAAGAAAGAGAGGAGG
>NC_058520.1:275324337-275331837 GCF_904849725.1 Hordeum vulgare subsp. vulgare
AAGCGCTCGAGCAAGACAACTACCATCAAGGCAAGTCATTTTGATCATGTTATTTTACCTATGTTTTCGATGCATGGTAGATCACCTTTCTTTGCCCAATTGCATGCGGCCTAGGTACTTGGAAACTTTACTGTAAGTTGTAGTATCATGTGGTAGGAACACAACAACCCCGATACTTGGCCCCGGGACGACAATTTCTTAATGCTATGCTTGAGTAGACGGGTTATCGGTTGAGTGTATACCATGAGTGATGCGAGGATGATATAATAATCAAGACCGGCTAAGACAAGATTTTCAAGACCTCAGACGCAATGCAACTCTGGGTGAAGGACGGTTGATCGGCTCCCTGGAGAACCCAGTGGATGCCTGGGATGCTGGAGAGGCCATGTCATCCTGCGGAAAGCTTCACCCAGGCTCGAAGAGACGGACGGAGACTTCAAGACTCAAATCTTACCTGCACAGCCACAAGTCATTATGGGCTCTGGCTTGGTTGGACAACGCGGCGACTCTAGACAGGCCGTGCTAGCAGATGTAGACGAACGGTAGGAATGGATGGGCACCGACAGGGATTCAGAGGGACCCGTTGAAAGACCATGTTTTGATCATCCGGTCTTCAAACACCCTGAAGTGCGAGGACAAACCCGGAGGCGATCAAATCTTGTGGGGAACATGTGCAAAACTCTGCAGAGTGTCTAACCTAATCGATTAGCCGTGTCCACAGTCATGGACAAGTTGAGCCGAAGGCATTGAATTTCCCCTGAACTCTCGACACAACTTAATAATGATGTGGGTGTTAACAACTATTCGGGCACGAGAATTGGTTGGCGGAACCATCTCGTTAACAACAAACAATGTAGTAATATTTTGCTTTCAACCCCTCTTGTTGTAGGATAAAACTGGTTTATGCAAAACTTAGCCCCACCGGCCAAATATGCATGTAGAGATAGTTGATTATTTTTACTCCTCTCTTTGATGACTTGCCAGCATATTCAATATGCTGACCTACACGGCTGCGACGTATCATGTTGTAGAGTACTTTTCCGACCAGGAGTGAGGCTACAATCTACGCTCAGCGACATGCCCTTGGAGTCGGATGGACTCATCTACCTGATGCTTCCGCTAGTCTTCGTTAGATATCTCAAGAGATGGCCTTCAGCCACTTTATTGTAATCCTTTATTGTAATAAAGTACTCTTTATGAGATTTCGATTAGTAAAGCTGTGTGATTGCACTCTTGAATATATACATTATGTACTGTGTGTGTACCAGCATGATCTTGGGATGGTACAGAAACACCAGAGGCTTGACTCGTCTTGAGTCGGGTCGCTACAGAAATGGTATTCAGAGCACACGCTGACCTTGGGACGTAACCTCTAGGAATGGAAAAGCCTTAGGAAGAGAACTATTTTCTCTTATGACTATAAATCTTCTATTTCCTCTTCTGATCATTTCTGACTTCTCTCCGATTTTCCAATGTTTAGATGGCCACCTTCATCCCTGTTAAGTTCACGGAGTTTTGCCAGCCCCACACCACTATGCCGTTCGGAAAGGAGCTGGTGCAGATCACCAAGGATTTGAGGATTGCTCTGCCGACTATCACAGGGAAGCCAACTTCGTCTTACCCGGAGGATTCACGCTACAGGATCGAGGTGCATATTCCCGGAAGGACATTCCAGCCGCGCACTGAGCCGATGGATTTCAAGTTCATCGCACCCAACTGGATTCTCGGAAGGGACATGGCGATCCATTGTGGCCTTGGATGTATCAAGGAAGAATACAAAGGCTGCCCTATTTCTCCAAACCTATTCACCGTATCCCGGAGAAACGAAGACGGAGAAATCATCTCAAGCAAGACCAAGGACGCTCTCTTGTCTTATGCTCAGACCTTGGAGAAGTACAGCGGGACTCTGGAGCATCACGTGATCAAGGACGCCAGGAAGATCAAGCAACTGTCACTCCGCGAGCTTGAACTCGAAGAAGCTGCCCGGGAAGCCCACTATGAGCATGAGCTGGAAGTGGAGGACTTTCTGGAGCGGATCGAGAAGCTGAAGACCCGAGTTGCATACCTGGAGGAGGAACTGGACATGGGCGAGATCCTTCATCCCGAAGGAGACGTAGCCCCCTTGCTCAGCAACGACGAGGACTATGAAGAAAGTTCCACTGAAGGACCCGTCACCATGCTATTCTGAGGAGGACACTTAGAGTAGACCACCAAATTTACTTTATCGTTTTACGTTTTAGGCCGATGTTTAGGATTATCGAATTTTGTATCCCCGTGTGAACCTTTGTGATGATATTGAATGAAATGTTTGGTGTGATACTTGTGTGTTGCATTCATATGGGTAGTGTAATTCCTCTTAGACCATTGTTCTATGCTGACCTCACCCCTCTACAAACATCAGATGCCCCCGAGACGCGCCCCTGAGTCCAACTATCCGCCAGAACTCACCCAGTTGATCCAGCAACAAAACACCCTGATGCAGCTGATCATCCAGAACCAGAACAATAACAACAACCGTCACCCACCCCAGGCCGACAATCTCACCCGTTTCTTGAGGTTGAACCCTCCAAATTTCTCCAGCAGCATTGAGCCCATTGTGGCAGATGATTGGCTCCGCAAGATGGAGCGTGAACTTATCACTGCTGGTTGTTTTGAAGCTGAGAAGGTGCGCTTTGCCGCGCATCAACTTGAAGGCCCTGCCGCTGCTTGGTGGGAGAACTACATCACCACTTATCCCATTGCCGGAGTCACTTGGGAACAATTCAAGCAAGCCTTCCGCACCGCGCATGTCTCAGCTGGTGCAATGAGTCTGAAGAAGCGTGAGTTTCGCAACTTACGCCAGTGGAACCGCTCTGTGGCTCAGTACGTTGATCAATTCAGCATGCTCGCCCGTTATGCACCTGGAGATGTGGCCGATGAAGCGGACAAGCAGGAAAAGTTCTTGGAAGGACTGAATGATGAGTTGAGCATTCAGTTGACGGTAGCCACCTTCAACAACTACCAGGAGTTGGTTGATAAGGCCCTCATCTTGGAGGGGAAACATCAGCAGATGGAGAACTGCAAGCGAAAGTATGGGGTTGGGAAGTTCAACTCCGACACTCAGCAGAAGCCTCGCTACACCCCTTATTCAGGGAATACCGGGACTGGATCCGGTAAGTTTGGAGGACACGTTCAGCATAACCACCGAGTGCACAACCATGGAGGCCACAACCATGGAGGAAATGGGAACCACCGCAACAACATCAACTTCAAGAATGGCGGTACTGGCACTCAGCAGCATTCAGCTCCAGCTCAGAAGGATCTGACTAACATCACTTGCTTCAAGTGTCAGAAGACGGGACACTATGCAACTGATTGTCCCCAGAACAAGCAGGGAAATGGAAACGACAACGGCAACTCTGCAACAAAGAATCCCAATCCTTTTCCTCGAGCTCACGTGAACCACATTGATGTTGAAGAGGTCTATGATCACCCCGATACTGTGGTTGGTAAGTTTTTGCTAAATTCACATCCAGTATTGGTACTATTTGATTCTGGTGCAACGCATTCATTCATATCAAGGGTAGTTGTGGAAAAGTATAGTTTGCCAACTAGAACCCTCAGCCAACCTATTAAGGTCAGTTCCCCAGGAGGCATGATGACAGCCGGGATAGGATGCCATGCTTTGAGTCTCAACATCGGGAACCATAATTTTCCAACCGACCTCATCATATTAGAGTCCCAGGGATTGGATGTAATCCTAGGCATGGATTGGTTGGCCAAGTATGAAGGAAATATTGATTGTGCCCTTAAGTCTATTTTGCTCACCACCCCCGAGCAGAAGCGGATTAAGTACGTGTCTTAGCGCCCGACACGGAGTAAGCGAGTAAATTCTCTCACGGGAGTAGTCCAGGAGGAAGTACCGATTGTACAGGAGTACCCAGATGTATTTCCGGAGGAATTGCCGGGCATGCCACCCGATAGAGAGATTGAGTTCTTGATTGAGCTATTACTTGGAACAACCCCGATATCCAAGAGACCTTATCGGATGCCCGCAAATGACTTGGTAGAAATCAAGAAGCAAATTAAGGAGTTGTTGGACAAAGGGTATATTCGCCCAAGTTCTTCACCTTGGGGAGCCCCAGTGCTCTTGGTGGAAAAGAAGGACAAGTCCTTGAGAATGGTTGTCGATTATCGTGCATTGAACATTGTGACCATCAAGAACAAGTACCCCTTGCCGATGATCAATGATCTGTTTGATCAGTTAGTTGGAGCTCGTGTATTCTCAAAGATCGATCTTCGATCCGGGTATCATCAGTTGAAAATTCGTGAACAGGATATACCCAAGACAGCCTTTACCACTCGGTACGGCTTGTATGAGTACACGGTCATGTCATTTGGACTGACTAATGCTCAGGCATATTTTATGAATCTGATGATCAAGGTATTTATGGAATACTTGGACAAGTTTGTCGTGGTGTTCACCGATGACATACTGATATTCTCCAAGAACGAAGAGGAACACAAGGAACATCTGCGTCTAGTTCTGGAGAAACTTCGAGAGCATAAGCTATATGCAAAGTTCAGCAAATGTGAGTTTTGGTTGAAGGAAGTCGGATTTCTCGGACACGTCATCTCAGGAGAAGGAATAGCAGTGGACCCTGCCAAGGTCACAGCAGTCACCGAATGGATAGCACCCACTTCAGTCAAGGAGATCCGCAGTTTCCTCGGACTTGCCGGATATTACCGGAGGTTCATTGAGAATTTCTCAAAGATTGCCAAGCCCATGACAGAGTTGTTGAAGAAGGAATCCAAGTATATTTGGACCGAGCAATGTGAAACTAGTTTTCAAGAACTGAAGAACGTCTTGTCACAGCCCCAGTGCTGATATTGCCGAACATTCGGAAGGATTTCCAGGTTTACTGTGACGCTTCTCGTCAAGGACTTGGAGGAGTGCTCATGCAAGAAGGCAAAGTTGTAGCCTATGCATCGAGACAGCTCAGACCTCATGAGTTGAATTATGCCACACATGACTTGGAACTAGCAACCGTAGTGCACGCTCTCAAGACCTGGAGACATTTCCTGATCAGAAATAGTTGTGATGTTTACACTGATCACAAGAGCCTGAAATATATCTTCACGCAGAAGGAGTTGAACCTTAGACAGAGGCGACGGCTAGAGTTGATCAAGGACTATGACAACGGATTGCATTATCACCCAGGCAAGGCAAATGTTGTAGCCGATGCGTTGAGCCGCAAGAGTTATGTGAACACGCTCACAGCTGGAGGATTACCCCAGGAGTTAGTCGATGACCTCCGAGAGCTCAAATTGGAAATAATTCCAAGAGGATTTGTTGCCACTCTGGAAATTCAGTCTACTTTGACAGAAAAGATCCGCAAAGCACAGAAAGCAGACAAGGAGATAGCTGAGATTAAGCAGAAATGGAAGACGGGAAAGCTAATGGTTTTCGTGAGGATGAACACGGAACTTTATGGTTTGAGGATCGCATCTATGTGCCCAATGATCCCGAACTCAGGAAGTTGATACTTCAGGAAGCCCGTGATTCCCCGTACTCGATACACCCCGGCAACACCAAGATGTATTTGGATCTGAAAGAAATTTTCTGGTGGACAAGATTGAAACAAGACATTGCCGAGTACGTAGCGATATGCGATGTTTGTCAGCAAGTAAAAGCCGAGCATCAGAAGCCAGCAGGTTTGCTCCAACCTCTGCCGATACCCGAGTGGAAATGGGAAAAGCTTGGTATGGACTTCATCACAGGATTACCGAGGACCCGTTCTGGCTATGATTCTATTTGGGTTGTGGTCGATCGTTTGACCAAGGTAGCTCACTTTATTCCGGTGAAGACTACTTACACGAGTGCCAAGCTGTCCAAGATATATATGACGAGGATCGTATGTCTGCACGGAGTACCGAAGAGCATTGTGTCCAATAGAGGGACTCAGTTCACATCAAAATTTTGGCACCAACTGCATGAAACCTTGGGAACGAGATTGGAGTTCAGTTGGGATGACAATTTGCCCTATGCCGAGTTCTCATACAACAACAGCTACCAGACCAGTCTGAAGATGGCCCCTTTCGAAGCTCTATACGGAAGGAGGTGCAGAACACCGTTGATGTGGGATGGAGTTGGAGACCGACAACTTTTTGGTCCCGACCTTATCCGAGATTCTGAAGAGAAGGTCAAGCTAATTCTTGACCGACTCAAGATAGCTCAGTCCAGGCAGAAGAGCTATGCTGACAGCAAACGTAAGGAAGTAACGTACGAAGTGGGAGACCGAGCATATCTTCGGGTGTCTCCACTTCGAGGAATCAAGAGATTCGGTGTGAAAGGAAAATTAGCACCTCGTTACATTGGCTCCTACAAAATTCTTTAACGTAGAGGCGAAGTTGCATACAAACTGGAACTGCCGGAAGGATTGTTCAGAGATGGCCGATGTTCCGTTGAGAGATACAGTGCCCCTAGAGGCCATACAGCTTGACAGTGATCTGACGTATGAGGAGAAACCCGTCAGGATTCTCGAGACTGCCAACAGAGTTACCCGTAGCAAGATCATCAAGTTCTGCAAGGTGTTGTGGAGCCACCACACCGAGGAAGAAGCCACCTGGGAACGAGAAGAGGATCTTCGTCGAGACCACCCGCACCTGTTTTCTAGCCAAACCGAATCTCGAGGGCGAGATTCATCTTAAGGTGGGTAGGTTTGTAACATCCCAATTTTCCTAATTGGGAATGTTTTACATTATAGCTAAGCACCTATGCATATTGAGTGAAATAAATTCTAGCACGTGAATTTTTCTTTCGTCTTTGATTTGCATTTCTATTTTTCCTCGCACGAGTAATGCCCGGAGAAAAAACTCTCTTGCACGCAAGAGAGAGAGCGGAGGAAAATGACACTCCAAAGTGCAGGCAATTTTTTTTAATATTTGAGCCAAGAAAACCCAAAGTTCTTTTGCAAAAATAATTGCAAAAAGAAATAAAGCACATTTGGGAATATCTGAAAAAACATTTTTTTTAAGTTTTTATTTTTGCTTTGGAAAAATGTTATTCGGGTAGAGAATATTTTTCTGATTTTTTTGGTATATAATACCCTATATAAATATTTTGACTTATTTCCCTTTTATTAGCTTTTGTTTTCTGTTTCGGAAAAATGTTAGAAATTAGGAAGGTTTTTTTCCTTTTAACCGCCGCCCCCGAGCGCACTATAGCCTCGGCCGAGATCCCCCACTACCCGTGATCTAAAATCCCTAGAAGCCGGCCACCCGCCCCATTTTTCCCCGCCCCCTGCCACTCACCTGCGGGCCCCCTGGCCGAGCCAACCTCCCCCGTCGGCCTCCCTTTCCTCTCCTTCCTTCTTCTACAGCCGAGACCGTCTCCTCCCAGGGAACCAGGGATTTCTTCCCCGAGTTCTACTCCCTCTCCTTCCTTAGCCCACCCCCTCCTAGCCTATAAATACCCAGCGCCCCGAGCCGACCCCGTTCCCACCCTAAACGCGTCGGACC
>NC_058520.1:275349337-275356837 GCF_904849725.1 Hordeum vulgare subsp. vulgare
AATTTTTTTTCCAGAGGAACGCAATGATGCATAAAATATGGAATGCAAATGAATGATCTATTAACATCCGAATTTATGAAAATTGGGATGTTACAAACCTACCCACCTTAAGATGAATCTCCCCCTCGAGATTCGGGTTGGCTAGAAAATAGGTGCGGGTGGTCTCGACGAAGGTCCTCTTCTCGTTCCCAGGTGGCTTCTTCCTCGGTGTGGTGGCTCCACAACACCTTGCAGAACTTGATGATCTTGCTGCGGGTAACTCTGTTGGCGGTCTCGAGAATCCGAACGGGTTTCTCCTCATATGTCAGATCGCTGTCAAGCTGTATGGCCTCTAGGGGCACTGTATCTCTCAACGGAACATCGGCCATCTCAGCGTGGCATTTCTTCAACTGGGAAACATGGAAGACATCATGAACTCCGGACAATCCTTCCGGCAGTTCCAGTTTGTATGCAACTTCGCCTCTACGTTCAAGAATTTTGTAGGGGCCAATGAAACGTGGTGCTAGTTTTCCTTTCACTCCGAATCTCTTGATTCCTCGAAGTGGAGACACCCGAAGATATGCTCGATCTCCCACTTTGTACGTTACTTCCTTGCATTTGTTGTCGGCATAACTCTTCTGCCTGGACTGAGCTATCTTGAGTCGGTCACGAATAAGCTTGACCTTCTCTTCAGAATCTAAGATGAGGTCGGGACCAAAAAGTTGTCGGTCTCCAACTCCATCCCACATCAACGGTGTTCTGCACCTCCTTCCGTATAGAGCTTCGAAAGGGGCCATCTTCAGACTGGTCTGGTAGCTATTGTTGTACGAGAACTCGGCATACGGTAAATTGTCATCCCAACTAGACCCATAGTCTAGTGCGCAAGCTCTCAACATGTCCTCCAGAATCTGATTAACTCTCTCGGTCTGTCCATCTGTCTGCGGGTGAAATGCTGTGCTGAACTCCAATCTTGTTCCCAAGGTTTCATGAGGTTGGTGCCAAAATTTTGATGTGAACTGAGTCCCTCTATCAGACACAATGCTCTTCGGTACTCCGTGCAGACCTACGATCCTCGTCATATAAATCTTGGCCAGCTTGGCACTCGTGTAGGTAGTCTTCACCGGAATGAAGTGAGCTACCTTGGTCAAACGATCGACCACAACCCAAATAGAATCATAGCCAGAACGGGTCCGAGGTAATCCTGTGATGAAGTCCATACCAAGCTTTTCCCATTTCCATTCGGGTATCGGCAGAGGTTGGAGCAAACCTGCTGGCTTCTGATGCTCGGCTTTTACTCGCTGACAAACATCGCATATAGCTACGAACTCGGCAATGTCTTTCTTCAATCCTGTCCACCAGAAACTTTCTTTCAGATCCAGATACATCTTGGTGTTATCGGGGTGTATCGAGTACGGGGAATCATGAGCTTCCTGAAGTATCAACTTCCTGAGTTCGGGATCATTGGGCACATAGATGCGATCCTCAAACCATAAAGTTCCGTGTTCATCCTCACGAAAACCTTTAGCTTTCCCGTCTTCCATTTTCTGCTTAATCTCAGCTATCTCCTTGTCAGCTTTCTGTGCTTCACGGATCTTTTCCGTCAAAGTAGACTGAATTTCCAGAGTGGCAACAAATCCTCTTGGAACTATCTCCAATTTGAGCTCTCGGAGATCATCGACTAACTCCTGGGGTAATCCTCCCGCTGTGAGCGTGTTCACATAACTCTTGCGACTCAATGCATCGGCTACAACATTTGCCTTGCCTGGGTGATAATGCAATCTCATGTCATAGTCCTTGATCAATTCTAGCCATCGCCTCTGTCTGAGGTTCAACTCCTTCTGCGTGAAGATATATTTCAGGCTCTTGTGATCAGTGTAAACATCACAACTATTTCCGATCAGGAAATGTCTCCAGGTCTTGAGTGTGTGCACTACGGCTGCTAGTTCCATGTCATGTGTGGCATAATTAAACTCATGAGGTCTGAGCTGTCTGGATGCATAGGCTACGACTTTGCCTTCTTGCATGAGTACTCCTCCAAGTCCTTGACGAGAAGCGTCACAATAAACCTGGAAATCCTTCTAAATGTTCGGCAATATCAGCACTGGGGCTGTCACAAGACGTTTCTTCAGCTCTTGAAAACTGGTTTCACATTCCTCAGTCCAAACATACTTGGATTCCTTCTTCAATAACTCTGTCATGGGCTTGGCAATCTTTGAGAAATTCTCAATGAACCTCCGGTAATATCCGGCAAGTCCGAGGAAACTGCGGATCTCCTTGACTGACGTGGGTGCTACCCATTCGGTGACTGCTGCGACCTTGGCAGGGTCCACTGCTATGCCTTCTCCTGAGATGACGTGTCCGAGAAATCCGACTTCCTTCAACCAAAACTCACATTTGCTGAACTTTGCATATAACTTATGCTCTCGAAGCTTCTCCAGAACTAAACGCAGATGTTCCTTGTGTTCCTCTTCGTTCTTGGAGAATATCAGTATGTCATCGATGAACACCACGACAAACTTGTCCAAGTACTCCATAAATACCTTGTTCATCAGATTCATAAAATATGCCGGAGCATTAGTCAGTCCAAATGACATGACCTTGTACTCATACAAGCCGTACCGAGTGGTAAAGGCTGTCTTGGGTATATCTTGTTCACGAATCTTCAACTGATGATACCCGGATCGAAGATCGATCTTTGAGAATATGCGAGCTCCAACTAACTGATCAAACAGATCATTGATCATCGGCAAGGGTACTTGTTCTTGATGGTGACATCGTTCAATGCACGATAATCGACAACCATTCTCAGGGACTTGTCCTTCTTTTCAACCAAGAGCACTGGGGCTCCCCAAGGTGAAGAACTTGGGCGAATATACCCTTTGTCCAATAACTCTTTAATTTGCTTCTTGATTTCTATCAAGTCGTTAGCGGGCATCCGATAAGGTCTCTTGGATATCGGTGCTGTTCCGGGTAATAGCTCAATCAAAAACTCAATCTCTCTATCGGGTGGCATGCCCGGCAATTCCTCCGGAAATACATCTGGATACTCCTGTACGATTGGTACCTCCTCCTGGACTACTCCCGTGAGAGAGTTTACTCGCTTACTCCGTGTCGGGCGCTGAGACACATACTTAATCCGCTTCTGCTCGGGGGTGGTGAGCAAAATAGACTTAAGAGCACAATCGATATTACCTTCATACTTGGCCATCCAATCCATGCCTAGGATTACATCCAATCCCTGGGACTCTAATATGATGAGGTCGGTGGGAAAATTATGGTTCCCGATGTTGAGACTCAAAGCATGGCATCCTATCCCGGCTGTCATCATGCCTCCTGGGGAACTGACCTTAATGGGTTGGCTGAGGGTTCTAGTTGGCAAACTATACTTTTCGACAACTACCCTTGATATGAATGAATGCGTTGCACCAGAATCAAAAAGTACCAATACTGGATGTGAATTTAGCAAAAACTTACCAACCACAGTATCGGGGTGATCATAGACCTCTTCCACATCAATGTGGTTCACCTGAGCTCGAGGAAAAGGATTGGGCTTCTTTGCTGCAGAGTTGCCGTTGCCGTTTCCATTTCCCTGCTTGTTGTGGGGACAATTAGTGGCATACTGTCCCTTCTTCTGACACTTGAAGCAAGTGATGTGTGTCAGATCCTTCTGAGCTGGAGCTGAATTCTGCTGAGTGCCAGTACCGCCATTCTTGAAGTTGTTGTTGTTGCGGTGATTCCCATTTCCTCCATGGTTGTGGCCTCCATGGTTGTGCACAGGGTGGTTATGCTGAACATGTCCACCAAACTTACCGGATCCAGTCCCGGTATTCCCTGAGTAGGGGGTGTAGCGAGGCTTCTACTGAGTGCCGGAGTTGAACTTTCCAACCCCATACTTTCGCTTGCGGTTCTCCATCTGCTGATGTTTCCCCTCCAAGATGAGGGCCTTATCAACCAGCTCCTGATAGTTGTTGAAGGTGGCTACCGTCAACTGAATGCTCAGCTCATCATTCAGTCCTTCCAAGAACTTCTCCTGCTTGGCCGCATCATCAGCCACATCTCCAGGTGCATAACGGGCGAGCATGCTAAAATCATCAACGTACTGGGCCACAGTGCGACTCCCCTGGCGTAAGTTGCGAAACTCACGCTTCTTCAGACTCATTGCACCAGCTGAGACATGTGCGGTGCGGAAGGCTTGCTTGAATTGTTCCCAAGTGACTCCAGCAATGGGATAAGTGGTGGTGTAGTTCTCCCACCAAGCAGCTGCAGGGCCTTCAAGTTGATGCGCGGCAAAACGCACCTTCTCAGCTTCAGAACAACCAGCAGTGATAAGTTCACGCTCCATCTTGCGAAGCCAATCATCTCCCACAATGGGCTCAATGCTGCTGGAGAAAGTTGGAGGGTTCAACCTCAGAAAACGGGTGAGATTGTCAGCCTGGGGTGGGGGACGGTTGTTGTTATTCTGGTTCTGGATGATCAGCTGCATCAGGGTGTTTTGTTGCTGGATCAACTGGGTGAGTTCCCGCGGAAAGTTGGAGGTAGGCGCGCGTCTCGGAGGCATCTGATGTTTGTGGAGGGGTGAGATTAGCATAGAACAATGGTCTAAGAGGAATTACACTACCCATATGAATGCAACACACAAATATCACACCACACATTTTATTCAATCATCACAAGGTTCACACGAGGATACAAAATTCGATAGTCCTAAACATCGGCCTAAAACGTAAAACGATAAAGTAAAATTGGTGGTCTAGTCTAAGTGTCCTCCTCAAAATAGCATAGTGTCGGGTCCTTCGGTGGAGCTTTCTTCATAGTCCTCGTCGTTGCTGATCACGGGGGCTACGTCTCCCTCGGGATGAAGGTTCTCGCCCATGTCCAGTTCCTCCTCCAGGTATGCAACTCGAGTCTTCAGCTTCTTGATCCGCTCCAGAAAATCCTTCACTTCCAGCTCATGCTCATAGTGGGCTTCCCGGGCTGCATCTTCAAGTTCAAGCTCGTGGAGTGACAGTTGCTTGATCTTCCTGGCGTCCTTGATCGCGTGATACTCCAGAGTTCCGCTGTGCTTCTCCAAGGTCTGGGCATAAGACAAGAGAGCGTCATTGGTCTTGTTTGAGGTGATGTATCCGTCTTCATTTCTTCGGGATACAGCGAACAGGTCTGGAGAAATAGGGCAGCCTTTGTATTCATCCTTGATACGTCCGAGTGCACAATGAATCTCCATGTCCCTTCCGAGAATCCAGTTGGGTGCGATGAACTTGAAATCCATCGGCTCAGTGCGCGGCTCGAATGTCCTTCCGGGAATATGCACCTCGATCCTGTAGCGTGAATCCTCCGGGTAAGACAAAGTTGGCTTCCGTGTGATAGACGGCAGAGCAATCCTCAAATCCTTGGTGATCTGCACCAGCTCTTTTCCGAACGGCATAGTGGTGTCTGGCTGGCAAAACTCCGTGAACTTAACAGGGACGAAGGTGGCCATCTAAACATTGGAAAATCGGAGAGAAGTCATAAATGATCAGAAGAGGAAATAGAAGATATAAGAGAAAATAGTTTTCTTCCTAAGGCTTTTCCAATCCTAGAGGTTACGTCCTAAGGTCAGCGTGTGCTCTGAATACCATTTCTGTAGCGACCCGACTCAACGAGTCAAGCCTCTGGTGTTTCAGTACCATCCCAAGATCATGCTGGCACACACACAGTACATAATGTATATATTCAAGAGTGCAATCACACAGCTTTATTAATCGAAATCTCATAAAGAGTACTTTATTACAATAAAGGAGTACAATAAAGTGGCTGAAGGCCAACTCATGAGATTATCTAACGAAGACTAAGCGGAAGCATCAGGTAGGCGAGTCCATCCGACTCCAAGGGCATGTCGCTGAGCATAGAATGGTAGCCTCACTCCTGGTCGGAAAAGTACTCTGCAACATGATACGTTGCAGCCGTGTAGGTCAGCATATTGAATATGCTGGCAAATCATCAAGAGAGGGGGTAAAAATCTTGATGGGGTAAAATAATAATCAACTATCTCTACATGCATATTTGGCCGGTGGAGCTAAGTTTTTGCATAAAGCCAGTTTTATCCTACAACAAAAGGGTTTGAAAGCAAAATATTACTACATAGTTTGTTGTTAACGAGATGGTTCCGCCAACCAGTTCTCGTACCCGAATAGTTGTTAACACCCACATCATTATTAAGTTGTGTCGAGAGTTCAGGGGAAATTCAATGCCTTCGGCTCAAGTTGTCCATGACCGTGGACACGGCTAATCGATTAGGTTGAGTACTCTGCAGAGTTTTGCACACGTTCCCCACAAGATTTGATCGCCTCCGGGTTTGTCCTCGCACTTCAGGGTGTTTGAAGACCGGATGATCAAAACATGGTCTTTCAACGGGTCCCTCTGAATCCCTGTCGGTGCCCATCCATTCCTACCGTTCTTCTACATCTGCTAGCACCGCCTGTCCAGAGTCGCCGCGTTGTCCAACCAAGCCAGAGCCCATAATGACTTGTGGCTGTGCAGGTAAGCCTTGAGTCTTGAAGTCTCGGTCCGTCCCTTTGAGCCTGGGTGAAGCTTTCCGCAGGATGACATGGCCTCTCCAGCATCCCGGGCATCCACTGGGTTTTCCAGGGAGCCGATCAACCGTCCTTCACCCAGTGTTGCATTGCGTCCGAGGTCTTGAAAATCTTGTCTTAGTCCGGTCTTGGTTATTATATCAATCTCGCATCTCTCGTGGCATACACTCAACCGATAACCCGTCTACTTAAGCATAGCATATATATAACTTTGTCGGCCCGGGGCCAAGTATCGGGTTGTTGGTGTTCCTACCACATGATACTACACCTATAACTAAAGTTTCCAAGTACCTAGGCAGCATGCAAATAGGGCAAAGAAGGTGATCTACTATGCATTGAAAACATAGGTAAAAATAACATGATCAAAGATGACTTGCCTTGATGATAGTTGTCCTGCTCGAGCGTCTCTAAGTAACACGCTTCGCACTCCGGATGATCTACCGATACAAACACAAAGCACACCATAAGCAATTCAATCATGCCACGAGTAAAAATAACATCACATGCAATGATTGGCAAACGACTACGCAAAAGAATTTTATCGCGCGTCGGTAGGACAGAAACTTGTTTCTGTTGAAAACACTAGTACAAATACTTGGAAAATTCTGAAAATTCTACCACAGTAAGGTTTTATCACTAGAAAACAGTAGCAAAAAGAATCAACTCAATATCGTTTTTCAAACTCCTGTAATAGGCAAAACAGTGTTTAAACTAAATCTGCTCTAACTTATATTTAAAAATTCCAAACACAGAAACATTATATATTTTTAAAAACTACGGGAAATTTGTGAGCTACTGGAAAAAGAATCAATGTCATTGGACGTAGGGATAAACAGTTGTGATCAAAACAAGATTGAAAGTTTCTGTTTTCGAAATCTGGACAGAAATTACGAAACTGCAAGTTCTAATGAGAGGCACACGTGGCAAGCTTCTAATGGCTGAGATGGAGTGC
>NC_058520.1:275391837-275394337 GCF_904849725.1 Hordeum vulgare subsp. vulgare
CGTTAACAATCAACAATGTAGTAACATTTTGCTTTTAGCCCTCTCTTGTTGTAGGAGAAAACTTGCTTTTCGCTAAAAACTCATAGCCCCACCTGCCATATATGCATATAGTATAGATGATTACTTTTACCCCTCTCTGTGACTTGCCAACATATTCAATATGCTAACCTACACGGCTGCAACGTCTTATGTTGCAGATATTTTTTATTCGACGAGTAAGAGTATGATTCAGGGTTACGGTCTACACTCAACTTGCCGTTGGTGTTTATTGGGACTCCACTCCCTTGACTGCTTCCGCTGAAATATTTAAGGTATATATCAGTTTTACGCTATTTACATGTGATTTCACTTTGATATATACATTGATGTACTGTGTGTGCCAGCATACTGATCCAGGGATGGCACAGAAACACAGAGGCTTGACTCGTCTTGAGTCGGGTCGCAACATTGTTCTTGTTGTTGTTGTTGTTGCTGCTGCTGCCGCTGTTGTTGTTGTTGTTGTTCTTGTTCTTGTTGTTGTTGTTCTTGTTGTTGTTGTTTTTGTCGTCATTGTTGTCGTTGTTGTTGTTGTTTATGTTATTCTTGTTCCTGTTGATGTTGCTGTTATTGTCGTTGTTGTTGTCGTCGTCGTCGTCCTTGTTGTTGTTTTTGTTGTTGTTTTTTGTTGTTGTTGTTGTTGTTTTTGTTGTTGTTGTTGTGCTTCTTCTTCTTCTTCTTCTTCTTCTGCTTCTTTTTCTTCTTATTGTTCTTCTTGTTGGTGGTGGTGGTGGTGTTATTGTTGTTGTTGTCGTTGTTGTTGTTGTTATTGTTGTTGTTGTTGTTGTTGTTGTTGTTGTCATTGTTGTTTTTTTTGTTGTTGGTGTTGGCGTTATTGTCGTTGTTGTTGTCGTGGTCGTGGTCGTCGTCGTCGTCGTTGTTGTTGTTGTTGTTGTTCTTCGTCTTCTTCTTCTTCTTCTTCTTCTTCTTATTGTTCTTGTTGTTGTTGTTGGTGGTGGTGGTGGTGGTGGTGGTGGTGTTATTGTTGTTGTTGTTGCTGTTGTTGTTGTTGCTGTTGTTGTTGTTGTTTGTAACACCCTGATTTTTCAAACATTTTCTTCTTAAAATATTTTTGAAGATCACTTGCAATTTGGTGGATTTTCAAATTCTCAAAGCCAGTTGGATTATGAAATCTCTGATTTCTTGTCTCAAACAACCCAAAACCATTTGCTTCTTACTAAATCCTTTCTGAGATTTATTTGCAATATTTTATTTCATCAAATAATTCTCTTTTTGTATGTTGAGAATTATGCCATAACTATGGGTTGTGAAGCAACCTATAGCTTTGATGAGCTTTAAGACCCAAAACTTTTGCAACATCCTCTCAATAATACCATATGATTTCAAAATATTCAAAAATATTTCTTTGTCCAATGGATAATTATGGCTAGAATAATTATTTATTATGTGACCAGAATTATCCCTTTGTGAAGCAACCCTATGATTCCTATTTTGAAAAATTCAAAATAAATTCGTGTAGTTACTAGGGATCATATATGGTTCCAATATATAAAAACATCCCATGGTCCAATACAAATGTTGAGCAAAAACACTCTGCTAAGTTTCTGCTAAAACAGGACCTTTGTGAAGCAAGTGCGAGCTAGGAGTGCACAATGGAGCTACAAATTTTTGGGCATGTGTGCACTACCAAATGACACTTCTCCACCAAATGGCACTGGTAGCAAAGCTTGGAATTGAGTACTAGGAACTCATTTGTGTTCTGGACCAGAAAGATGTTTTTCAAAGGAACTATATTCATTTGATCTTCAAACCTTGCCAATCTTTACCAGCTTAGAGTCTTTTCTATGATGATTCTGCTAGACATCTAATCTTGCTCTAATCCCAACCCTGTTGAGCTCTAGAACCTCCCAAAGTTTGCTGGCAGAACCTTTGTTGATGTTCCTAGTCGTAGTAGAGCTTGTATGTTCAGGCATGGAGTGGATGGTGACTGATGGAAGGTTGGTCGACGCAATAGACAAGATTTCAAGGCTTGCGTGGCATCACGGTGGCCGCAACCGTGGTGACCACGGTGCTGTCATGCCACAGACCGCGCTCTGCGCAGCTCCACTGACAGTCGAGCCGCCCCGAGCCATCAATCGCTGCCCCCCTTGTCCTAAGCACCGAGGAGGTCCTTGCTAGCCGCGTGGCACCTCCCGAACCCTCTGGTTCACGAGAGAAGGCCGCCGGCGCTCCCGGCCAAGCTCCACCACGGGCAGCACAGTGGGCTTCGGCCACTGTGGTCGTCCGCAAGCCATTAATGGCTCCGGACCCATCATGTCGCTCCCCTGACCTCCTCCATCAGCTCACCCCCACGCCACTACAGCCAGCTCGCCGTCGTTGCTCCAGTGGCAAGCTCGAGCCTCGCCGCTTCGGGAGAGCTCGGCAATGCTCGTCGCAGGAGTATATAAGGCGTTGCCCGATCCCCTCCTAGCTCTCACCCCTCTCCTCCACCCCTAGATTAGCC
>NC_058520.1:275399337-275404337 GCF_904849725.1 Hordeum vulgare subsp. vulgare
AGACGGTGCTAGCAGATGTAGAAGAACGGTAGGATTGGGTGGGCACCGACAGGGATTCAGAGGGACCCGTTGAAAGACCAAGTGTTGATCATCCGGTCTTCAAACACCCTGAAGTGCGAGGACATACATGGAGGCGATCAAATCTTGTGGGGAACATGTGCAAAACTCTGCAGAGTACTCAAACCTAATCGATTAGCCGTGTCCACGGTCATGGACAACTTGAGCCAAAGGAACTGAAGTTATCTGGAATTCTCAACACCATTTATATATATTTGATGTGGGTAATATTGATAACCTGGGTATGAGAACTGGTTGGCGGAACCATCTCATTAACAACCAACAGCGTAGTAATATTTTGCTTTTAGCCCCTCTTGTTGTAGGAGAAAATTTGCTTTACGCTAAAACTTACAACACCACCTGCCATATATGCATATAGTATAGATGATATTTTACCCCCTCTCATTTGTGACTTGCCGGCATATTCAATATGCTGACCTACACGGCTGCAACGTCTTATGTTGCAGATATTTTTCTTCGACGAGTAAGAGTACGATTCAGGGTTACGGTCTACACTCAACTTGCCGTTGGTGTTTACTAGGACTCCACTCCCTTGACTGCTTCCCCTGAGATATTTAAGGTATATATCAGTTTTACGCTATTTCCATGTGATTGCACTTTGATATATACATTGATGTACTGTGTGTGCCAGCATACTGATCCAGGGATGGTACAGATACACAGAGGCTTGACTCGTTTTGAGTCGGGTCGCTACAGAAATAGTATCAGAGCACATGTTGACTGTAGGACGTGACCCTAGGAACTGGAAAACTTATTAGGATAGGATCTCTCAAAAATCTTATTTTCGAGAACACCTTTCACTTCTCATCTCTTTTGATTCCATCAAATGTTCTCTCTCACCTCAAATAGTTATACAATCCCCTTACCCCTTTGACCTCATGAAGAATCAACGGAGTTCTACTTCAAAGTAAAGAGGATTTCACCACGCATTTGCAGGATTGAAGCTACACCAACACAAGACTCTCAAGACCCGAAGAACTCGAAGACCCTGAAGTGTTCGAATATTTATATGACCATTAGAATTCCAAACCCCTGTTATATACCCACGTTAGATGCGATGATTTGTGAGCCGTCATTGGTGTGTGTTTCCCGAGGGCCACAAATAAAACCTATTCTCAAAAAATATTGTTTGTATAGTGTGTAACTTCCTCTCTCTCTTACCCGTCTCATCCCCAAAACCTCAACCCTACAAGATGGAGTATGAAGCTGGACTTGTAGTCTCTAGACCAATGACCCAGCTGGAGGCTGATATATCGATTCAAAACATGGAGAACCACTTCGGGAGCAACTTGATCTCAAGGAAGTATGAAGTGGAACACGCTCTTCAGTACTTTACACAAAGTGCTGCAATCTGGTCGAAAATGCATCATGCCATACAAGGATTTAGTGGAGAAGAAACCTGGGACGAATTCAAGAAGACTATATTAAGATCCCGACTTATTCAGAAGTGCTATAATAGCCCGAAGGAGAAGACTTGTGCATGCAAGATCTGTGGAGAAATAGGACACACCCAGGAAGAACACAAGGATGGATGCACTCATTGTGAAAAAAAATCACCCTGCTGAGGAGTGCCCAAGTAGTCAGGTGACGTGTTTCCTTTGTGAAGGAACCACCCACTACCCAGCTCAATGTCACATTTACCCCAAGGTACAACAAGTTGTCCAGCAACAGAAAGAAGCAATGGAGGAAACACTCAAGAAGAAGATTTTGGAAGAGCCGGTGATGAACGAAAATATTGAAGACCCTGATGGACAATGTCTGACCAGATTTTTTTCCAATGCATGCTACTCATGTGGAGAAGAAGGACATTATTCACAGGATTGCACGAAGGGAAGCCAAGAGTATCTGGGAAACTTCCCGACGGAAAAAGTGGAGTTTGATCCACTTGAAATAGAAGAACTGGCCAAAATAAAGGAGTCCGGAAAGAAAAAAAGGTACCCTCGGAAGAGCTAAATTTCTACAGATATAGACCCGAGTCATGTCAGATGTTACAAGTGTATGGAATTTGGCCACCACAAATACATGTGCTCAGGAAGGAAGCCGGAAACCCAAGGAGCAAAAGCAAACACTAAGACGCCTCGAGACTTGTCAGAACTCATTTGCTTTCGTTGCAAGGAAGCAGGACATTTTGCTAACGATTGTCCACAAAGGAAGAAAGCTAAAAAGGAGTAGTTAAGTTTTGACTGCGACAATTAGTGTAATCTGAAGAACTCTTGTTTTTCGGGAGATCATGGAGTGAAATTTTTTGTAACAGAAATCGCTGAGATTGTAATAACATCAAGAATAAATGGAATTTATTGTCTCATGATTGCCTATGTTGAAACTGTATGCGTTGTTTCTCTTCGAACAAAGATCTCTCAACAATTATGAGGATATGAGAAAATATGGTCTATGCAGGCATGAGTATAATTCATTTTAAGTGTGGTAGTAATCGGTAAACCCACAGGATCCACTGAGTAGGAATGTACCATAACTCCCAAGGTGACATATAAATTCCTCTGAGTACCTATTTACTCACACCTGCAGATGACAACTTTCTACGAGTCATTCCTCAAGGGCCCAGAAACAATCATGACCCTGACCAGTGATCATGATTACCCGAAAATCCTGAAGGACATGATGAAGCACTTTCATCTTGAAGGAGATGCAGTCTACAAAGGCTACCCATTCATGGAAAGTGGAGTAGAACTTTGGTACATGGAAGTACACCTCCACCATGTGAAAGGAGTTTGTCCAAAGACTATGGGGCAATACTTTTTCATTTCACGTGTACCACGAGCAACCTTCTTTGATGTTGTTCGTGAAGCTACCATGGAAGCCATACGTCAGATTGTAGAAATACTTGAAGCAAGACTCCGTCATACCAAGGAATACCTGAGTGAGGTACGTGCGGAGATGATGGAGGTGAAGCTCATGGCCACCATGATGAAGCAAAAGATGGATGATTTCAAGGAGCACCTCGGGAAGTTCCAGTGGAACTAAAGTACCTCCAAGAGAGACAGATGAATAAAGTTGACAGAAATGCTTGACCATACCGAACAATGTGGATGGCATCATTTGTAATAAAGTTGTTTTTTTGAATTTGGAGTTTTGAGGAGGAATTAAGGATGTAATAGAGGATTGAGTATGTAATAAATATGATTTATTGATGAAGCAATACCTTCTTATGTTATCCCATAGAGTGGCGTGTGAACCAAAAATGAGTTTGAGGATTTTTATTATACGATGGTTACCCCAAGAGTATGATGGAGGAAACACTATAGGATTTAAGGCATAGTGATTCCAAGTAAGCCTGCAACCCACAGACCCCGAGACTAATAAGGATCAAGTACTACCTATTTGGAGAAGGAAACTTGGAAGAAGTTATGATGGATCAGCAAACGTTTTCTTAGGAGCATACGAAAACCCGAGAGTTGTGAAGATACGATAGATGTTTTGTGGAACTTGCAGAACCAATGGATTATCCGAACTTCGTTCGTGGACAAGAGATATTCTGCAATGCTTGTGAGGATGCCCAAGTGTTAGAATACGAGATTCACTAAGCCTTATACAAGGTAATGATTTCAGTGCGACATGGCTTTGCCACCATGACGACTTACTATTATCATTCTCTTGCTATTCGGAATGGTAAATCTGAGAGTCTTACCCATAGTGAGAGACGACATTCTTTGACGCTTTTGTTTAAGCCTTAGAATGGTAAAAGAAAAGCCCCATGTACATGGCATTTCTTGTCACGCGTAGGAAATTTTACGGTGAGGATGAGGACAAGACCCCTCTCTTTGCAGGATAACCACAAATGGTAGACCACCATGAGAATCATCGATAGGTTATTTAGAATGATCACGAGACCTCTCAGTTAAGAAGACCCAGTGCAGGAAGATGATTATATCAACGGAAGAGCACTCGATTTTGATGGAAAACATTATGAGTATAATGGAAGATCATCACCAAAGGAGTTAGTATGAAGAATGTGAGGAGTCAGATGCCAAGACCAGAGAGGATTGTTAAAATTTTGAGGGACCGGTAACTCTCATTTCAAGTGTGGTAGCATCCCACTTTGCGGGAGGTTGCATTTGTTGGAAGACCACCAAACCCTAACCTTTCTTTCTAGCCTCTTCAAATCTCGAGGACAAGATTCATTTTAAGTGTAGTAGTTTGTAACATCCCAAAATTATAAATTTTGGAATGTTATAACAAATAAATAATTAGGAATTTTTCGCGCATGCTATGTGATTGATTGTTTGAAATTGAGTGGATTTGATATATTTTTTTCTAAAAAAATGAGAGGGAATAAAATGACCTGCCCAAAATTTTCTATTTTGAATCCCTATTGAATTTTTGAGTTTGAATATTTTCAAAACCCTCTCATAAAAAGAAAAACAAATGAGAGGAGGAAAGTGACACTCCAAAAATCACGGACCATGTCTTGATTCGAATTTCAAGTATTTGCAATTTATTTGAAAATCCAATTCCTTTTCATTTTAAAGTTATTGCAAAAAAAATATTTTTTAAAGTATTTTATTTGGTCTTAAAAATATATTCATGTTGTAGGAAATTTTATTCTGAAAATTTTGATATATAATATGCATATATAAAATGTTCTCTGTATTTTCGTTTTTACGTTTTCTTCACTTTTTTTTCAAAAAAGAAAAAAACACTGTTAAAAAAAAAGGTCACGGCTCGCAGGAGTTGCCTCTTGCGGCCGGCCGAACCGCTACTTGGCCCATGAGAGGCTTTGTTTCTTTTCTCTCCACGTTACGTATATGTTTAGTCGCACATTGCCTATCTATGGACCTTTAGACCTTCTTCCCACCTATAAATATAGACCCATAGGAGCACCCAAAAATCATCTATTTCGGGTTAAATCAATCTTTTGGTTTGACTAGGTTTATTAAATAAAAATATTCTTTTCTCTTCGGCGG
>NC_058520.1:275416837-275434337 GCF_904849725.1 Hordeum vulgare subsp. vulgare
TCTGATTGGAATAGTGTTCCACAATGTGAAAAATCTGATTGGTTCAATATGTTCCATTGAAATCATAGTTGTAGTGATACAATTTTATGCGGTGTTCTTTGATCCAAGGTTATGAAAATTGAATATAGCTAGTGATCTCTCTAGGTTCCATTGGATAGCAATATGATATGTCATAGTCATGAAAATTGCATATAGCTAGTGATCTCTCTAGGTTCCATTGGATAGCTATAGTGATCTCTCTAGGTTCCATTGCATATGTTCTATTTGAATCCTAAAGATAATTTTCTCTTTAGTTGTAGTGAAACATGTTTCCTTATTGCAGCAGTATGTAACATTTGTTCCATTTTAATTTGTTTCTGTTGCAGGAGTGACAAGCATTGTCCAGAGCTCATGGACTTCCTTCGCAGCGGCATCACTTTTGCTTCCGTTGACATAAGGAACGACAAGCTGAAGATGAGGCACAGCTTTGGTATTGAGATACCAGCTGGTTGCCTCGTTGATCTCCAAACGATATTCAGCTTCGACATGACAGGACTTCGATGGCTCATATGGCAGTTGCCTTGATCGACGATTCATATGCTGATATGAAGACCAGTTTCCCAATGTCTCAGCACAAACTTTAGGAGAAGGGCCCACTTGATGATATCAACATTGAGTATGCAGCAAAAGATGGATACGTTTCATACGAGTTGTACCGCAAGATTCGAGTCGTCCACTATGGCCAGCGTCACCTCAAGGAAGGTGGACATTCTGATTTAGATGATTCAGACGAGTAGTGTTCTGAACGTCGAACACTTGTATATATATCTATGGTAGCTATTATTATGTACTGTTTGGACTAGTATCATGTACTTCTTGGACCAATTTATATATGTCTAGTTTGTGTTTGTGCCATTATAGTTTCCAAATTTGAATGGTTTAGCCCTTTCTAACTTCATTTGCTACTTTTGAATGGTTTAGCCCTTTCTAACTTCATGGTATCATGCATTTCGACCACATATATATATATAAAAAGTATTCAGTTCAAATAAGTTCAAAAAATGAAATCCCTGTTGTAACAGATCTGTTTTTGATTAAAACAGTCATTTAAAAATGACAGACCATTAGTCCCACGTGGCGTGCAGCGGAACCATGTGGCGTGCAGCGGAACCACGTGGCGTGCTGCGGAACCACTTCTATTGTGGGGGTCGCTTCTCCTTCTTCTCCTTGCGCTAGATATTGGTTATGCACTAGGGGAAGTAGGAGTAGCGACCATCATCGACGGTTGAAAAATCAGGTGAGCTAGTGTCCACCATATATGAGAGAAGAAGAATATCGTCTCTTATTGTGGGGGTCGCTTCTACTTCGAGAGAGATTGTCCATTTTGTGATGTGCCTTTGGATGGTGCATTTTGAACACACAAAAAGTATGGAGTTCAAATAAGTTCAAAAAAATGAAATCCCTTTGTAAGAGATGAGTTCTCGTTCGAAACGCTGCTACTTCGAGAGAGATTGTCCGTTTTGTACACGAACTGCATCCAGTTTTTGTCGTAGCACTCTCAACTTTTTAACACATGCTATGTGGGTGAAATGATGATAGCATGCCAACTTTCAACATTTTCAGAGTTCATTTGTAGTGCTTTTCAATTTCAGGGTCAACTAGCTCAAAAAAAAAGTAAATGCACGAAAGATACCAAATGAAGTCAAAAATTGTTGAAATTTTGTGATGTGCCTTTGAATGATGCATTTTGAACACACAAAAAGTATGGAGTTCAAATAAGTTCAAAAAAATGAAATCCCTTTGTAAGAGATGAGTTCTCGTTCGAAACCCTGCTACTTCGAGAGAGATTGTCCGTTTTGTACACGAACTGCATCCAGTTTTTGTCGTAGCCCTCTCAACTTTTTAACACATGCTATGTGGGTGAAATTATGATAGCATGCCAACTTTCAACATTTTCAGAGTTCATTTGTAGTGCTTTTCAATTTCAGGGTCAACTAGCTCAAAAAAATAAGTAATTGCAAGAAGAATACCAAATGAAGTCAGAAATTGTTGAAATTTTGTGATGTGCCTTAGAATGGTGCATTTTGAACACACAAAAAGTATGGAGTTCAAATAAGTTCAAAAAAATGAAATCCCTTTGTAAGAGATGAGTTCTCGTTCGAAACGCTGCTACATCGAGAAAGATTGTCCGTTTTGTACACGAACTGCATCCAGTTTTTGTCGTAGCCCTCTCAACTTTTTAACACATGCTATGTGGGTGAAATGATGATAGCATGCCAACTTTCAACATTTTCAGAGTTCATTTGTAGTGCTTTTCAATTTCAGGGTCAACTAGCTCAAAAAAAATAAGTAAATGCACGAAGAGTACCAAATGAAAGTCAGAAATTGTTGAAATTTTGTGATGTGCCTTTGAATGGTGCATTTTGAACAGACGAAAAGTATGGAGTTCAAATAAGTTCAAAAAAATGAAATCCCTTTGTAAGAGATGAGTTCTCGTTCGAAACCCTGCTACTTCGAGAGAGATTGTCCGTTTTGTACATGAACTGCATCCAGTTTTTGTCGTAGCCCTCTCAACTTTTTAACACATGCTATGTGGGTGAAATGATGATAGCATGCCAACTTTCAACATTTTCAGAGTTCATTTGTAGTGCTTTTCAATTTCAGGGTCAACTAGCTCAAAAAAAAAGTAAATGCACGAAAGATACCAAATGAAGTCAAAAATTGTTGAAATTTTGTGATGTGCCTTTGAATGATGCATTTTGAACACACAAAAAGTATGGAGTTCAAATAAGTTCAAAAAAATGAAATCCCTTTGTAAGAGATGAGTTCTCGTTCGAAACCCTGCTACTTCGAGAGAGATTGTCCGTTTTGTACACGAACTGCATCCAGTTTTTGTCGTAGCCCTCTCAACTTTTTAACACATGCTATGTGGGTGAAATTATGATAGCATGCCAACTTTCAACATTTTCAGAGTTCATTTGTAGTGCTTTTCAATTTCAGGGTCAGCTAGCTCAAAAAAATAAGTAATTGCAAGAAGAATACCAAATGAAGTCAGAAATTGTTGAAATTTTGTGATGTGCCTTAGAATGGTGCATTTTGAACACACAAAAAGTATGGAGTTCAAATAAGTTCAAAAAAATGAAATCCCTTTGTAAGAGATGAGTTTTCGTTCGAAACGCTGCTACATCGAGAAAGATTGTCCGTTTTGTACACGAACTGCATCCAGTTTTTGTCGTAGCCCTCTCAACTTTTTAACACATGCTATGTGCGTGAAATGATGATAGCATGCCAACTTTCAACATTTTCAGAGTTCATTTGTAGTGCTTTTCAATTTCAGGGTCAACTAGCTCAAAAAAAATAAGTAAATGCACGAAGAGTACCAAATGAAAGTCAGAAATTGTTGAAATTTTGTGATGTGCCTTTGAATGGTGCATTTTGAACAGACGAAAAGTATGGAGTTCAAATAAGTTCAAAAAAATGAAATCCCTTTGTAAGAGATGAGTTCTCGTTCGAAACCCTGCTACTTCGAGAGAGATTGTCCGTTTTGTACACGAACTGCATCCAGTTTTTGTCGTAGCCCTCTCAACTTTTTAACACATGCTATGTGGGTGAAATGATGATAGCATGCCAACTTTCAACATTTTCAGAGTTCATTTGTAGTGCTTTTCAATTTCAGGGTCAACTAGCTCAAAAAAAATAAGTAAATGCACGAAGAATACCAAATGAAGTCAGAAATTGTTGAAATTTTGTGATGTGCCTTAGAATGGTGCATTTTGAACACACAAAAAGTATGGAGTTCAAATAAGTTCAAAAAAATGAAATCCCTTTGTAAGAGATGAGTTCTCGTTCGAAACACTCCTACTTCGAGAGATAATAGTTTGGATAGTCAAAATTATTAATTATGAAAATAAAAAATATTTTTGCATTATTTATTCAATTTGAAACACTTTTCATTATCATAGTTTTGTCAAATTCTCAAATATGCAAAAAGAATTTTTAATAAACATAGTTTTTAATTGAAAATAACAAAATAGATAATAGTTTGGATAGTCAAAATTATTAATTATGAAAATAAAAAATAGTTTTGCATTATTTATTCAATTTGAAACACTTTTAATTATCATAGTTTTGTCAAATTCTCAAATATGCAAAAAGAATTTTTAATAAACGTAGTTTTTAATTGAAAATAACAAAATAGTTAATAGTTTGGATAGTCAAAATTATTAATTATGAAAATAAAAAATAGTTTTGCATTATTTATTCAATTTGAAACACTTTTCATTATCATAGTTTTGTCAAATTCTCAAATATGCAAAAAGAATTTTTAATAAACATAGTTTTTAATTGAAAATAAAAAATAGATAATAGTTTGGATAGTCAAAATTATTAATTACGAAAATAAAAAATAGTTTTGCATTATTTATTCAATTTGAAACACTTTTAATTATCATAGTTTTGTCAAATTCTCAAATATGCAAAAAGAATTTTTGATGAACATAGTTTTTAATTGAAAATAACAAAATGGATAATAGTTTGGATAGTCAAAATTATTAATTATGAAAACAAAAAATAGTTTTGCATTATTTATTCAATTTGAAACACTTTTCATTATCATAGTTTTGTCAAATTCTCAAATATGCAAAAAGAATTTTTAATGAACATAGTTTTTAATTGAAAATAAAAAAATAGATAATAGTTTGGATAGTCAAAATTATTAATTACGAAAATAAAAAATAGTTTTGCATTATTTATTCAATTTGAAACACTTTTCATTATCATAGTTTTGTCAAATTCTCAAATATGCAAAAGCAATTTTTAATAAACATAGTTTTTAATTGAAAATAACAAAATAGATAATAGTTTGAATAGTCAAAATTATTAATTATGAAAATAGAAAAAATTGAAACTATATTCGAAATCATAGAGAAAATTCAATCTAAATTCTCATTTCAGTTATATTGAATTTTCCCTATAATTTCAAATATAGTTACAATTTTCAGTGAGTTTAGGCCCGTAAGCCTGCTTTAGAGAGGAGCTCGATGGAGAAGCTGCGACGGGGCTTATAAACAAGTGTTAGTCCCCCTCGCTGGGCGAGGTGGGACTAAACTTATCATACAGCCGAGGAGGGGCTTTAGTCCCGGGTGGAGCCACGCCCCGGGACTACAGACCCCCTTTAGTCCCGGTTGGAGCCACGCCCCAGGACTAAAGACCCCTTTTTCGGCAGGCGAGGAGGCGGGAAACGAGGGGCTTTAGTCCCGGGCCGTGGCTCCACCCGGGACTAAAGGGGGTATTTAGTCCCGGTTCGAGCCACGCACCGGGACTAGAGATCCACCTATATAAGCGGGACTTCGAAAAATTCCGACCCAAATCGTCCATTTCTCTTCTTCTTCCTCTCGTTCTCCTGCCCGTTGCGGCACAGCGACGAACTCGACGACGCCGTCAGGCTGCCCGACGTCCTGCTCGGCGCCGCCTGCCGTCCTCCTCGCCGTCGCCGTCGTCCTCCTCGCCACACGCCGCCCTCCTCGCCGCGCGCCGCCGTCCTCCTCGCCGCGACGCCGTCCTCCTCGCCGCGACGCCGTCCTCCTCGCCGCGCGCCGTCGACACCTCCGGCCGGTAAGCCCCCCGCCCCCTCCTCCCCAACACTCCAGCCAGTAGAAGAAAAGAAGAAAAAGGAGAAGAGAAGAAGAAAAAGGAGAAGAAAGGAAGAAAAAGGAGAAGAAAAGAAGAAAAAGGAGAAGAAAAGAAGAAAAAGAAAATATTTTTTTTGTCATTTAATTCCTATTGTTATTAGGTTTGTGCTAGATTATTAGGGTTAGTAATATTTAGAATTAGGTTAGGGTTACAAGAAGAAGAAATATGAACAAAAATAAGAAAATAAGATTAGGAAAAATGAAAATAAGAAGAGGAGGAGAAGAAAGGAAGAAAAAGGAGAATAAGAAGAGGAGGAGAGGAGAAGAAGAGGAAAACTAGAAGAAGAGGAGAAGTAGAAGAAGAGGAGAAGTACTACAAGAAGAGGAGAAGTAGAAGTATAAGAAGAGGAGAAATAGAAGAAGAGGAAAAATTAGTTTAGGGTTACAAGAAGAAGAAATATATTTTTTTGTCATTTAATTTTGCTATTGTATAGTGTATATGCTTAAGTGTTAATAGTGTTTCTTAGATTATTGCTTAATTTTTCTATTGTATATGCTTAAGTGTTAATAGTTTAATTTTCCTATTGTATATGCTTAAGTGTTAATAGTTTATTTTTAGCAAGAAAATTAATAGAACTAGTTTATTTTTTTAGTTCATTTTACGATGCCTATCCCGCATCCTCATCGTCGACTCGGCGGACGACACCTGCTTGATCAGAGGGGCCATGTCCGGGACTGGGCTCCGCCCGGCTGGTATTGCGAGGTGCTACCTTCCGGGGGGCGTAGGTTGGTGAGGAGCCAGCCCTTCATTGACCCGATCCTTGTTTGGTGGCGGTCGCGTGGCCAGTGAGGGTGCCGAGGCTTCCGGACACCGCGGAGGTGGTACGTCACCGTGTCAGCGAGGAGGATGAGCACGTCCGTCGCTACATGGTTGCGTTGGAGGGCAGGTTCGAGCATACCTGGCAGGTTCTTCGGGGATCTCATTGGAGCTATGATCCTGTGATGGTTCCTCCTCTTTGGGTGTCCACCGCCCGCGCCGATACCCGTCGGGCGCTTCGGTTCTAGATGTATCAGTGATGCTATATGTATGATAGTATTCGAGGAGTATTAGTGATAATATTCGACGATGTACGGACAAAAGTGATGATGTATTAGCTTATAATTGAATGCATGCTAATTTGAATACTACTTTATTTTACGATTTGGTTTGGCTTATTGAATGCTCAAATTGGAAAAGTACTCCTACTTTGAATACTATGCAGAAATCTACGAGTCCCGGGTGGAGCCACGACCAGGGACTTAAGTTGTTTTGGAACGGAGTTCCTGATAGAATAATTCTTTTTTGGTACAAAGGTTAAGAGAATCCGTTTTTTGCAGAACTATGGATCCACATATCAGGAACCTCGAAGAGGAAGAACTTCTCGAAGATATAATCAAAGACGGCCCCGACGTTGAACCAGCTGAATCTCCGTCGTCATATCTAAACCAGGACGTTGGAATGGAGGTCGAGCGACACAAAGATGAAGCCGATGGGGCAGGAGATAGGTCCAATGACGGAGAAGGTGATAGCTCCACTGATGGAGAAGCCGGTGAAGAGGAGAAGTCCGGCGAGGTATACATATGAAGTTCGACAATCACTTGTAATATGTGAAAAATATTGGAGATAGCTCTATATTGTATACATATGCATTCATTTGACGAATGTTTTTCCCTCTTAGGCCTCCACATCGAGCAAAACTACGAAACGAGGCCCGACTAGAAAGTTGGATGCACGGACACATTACACATTTGAGGTGATATTTCCTACGGGCGAACCCAAGGTTCCTAAGAATGCTGCTGACACATTCAAGAAGCAATGCGGAGTTCTCGTTAGGGATCACGTCCCGATCAGCGTTCGGGAGTGGAACAAGCGCAAAGGGGCAGCCGATAGTGACTATGTCGCCGAAAGGTACAAAGATAATCTTTGGAATGATCTCATGTCACATTTCAACCTGCCAGAATGTGAGAATGAAGACGCCGCAGACAAACTGAGGGCCAAAGTCAAGCAGTGGACTCTGAAGAAGATGGCCGAACTGTTCCGTAGCTGGAAGAAGAAGCTATGGAAAGACTATCTGAAGACAAAGAAAGTGCCAGTATTCGAGGGGTATCTAGCCAAGCAGGCGAATCACTGGAAGGCATTTCAAGAGTACAAGGAGTCAGAAGATGCCCAGGCATTATCAGAAAAGAACAAGATAAATGCCGAAAAGAAGAAATATCACCACAAGTTGGGGCCAGGGGGCTATGAGACTGCCATCCCAAAGTGGGATAAGAAAGAGCAAGATCTGATAGATAAAGGCATCGTACCTGAACCACTCCGTGATGAGTGGGAATTGAGAGCAAGAAATTGGTTCCTTGCGCATGGTGGGTCGTACGACGAAACAACAGGGGACCTCATCTGCAATGACTATCTTAGGATACCCAGGGAGAATTGGAAAAGGATAGTGAAAGAAATTAAGGAGGGACAAAGAAAGTTCACTGCAGATAGAGATAAAGATTTTCTCACACTGCTCCTCGGCAATGACGTACATGGAGGACGAACGCGAGGCTTCAGTCCTTCTTACCCGTGGTGGCTTGGGTTTGCCAGAGACCAAGACACTTACAGAAGCCGAGAGAGAGCAAAGAAGCGGCAGCAGGATGAGGAGAATGACAAGTTCAACCAGTTGCTTTCCAGGATTAACGAGCAACAGAAGCAGATTGATGAGCTTAGAGGAGTACCGCGCCAGGAAGATCCTGCACTTGATATTACCGGTGCCCCATCTAAGCGGAAAAGCAGCGTGGCTGAATCTGAGGCCCCGCCCGACGATGAACGAAGAATGATAGAGGGCGGTCCCGGCTACCCCGTGGATGGAATCAAGGAGTCAACATCATGTGAACTCCATCATAAATTCAAGAACATATCCATGAAGGTGGCCGTCGGACAAGCTTTACCTTCTGGCCCTGATGCACGCTGGCATGGCCGTGAGATTCCAGCTGGCTTTGCTAAAGTCGGGTGGATGAAATCATGACGGGGTTTAATGATATGGAGCTCGACATAGCTGCACCCGAAGATGAGAGGACACTCGGAGAAGTACTGGGTGGAGTCATCCTATGGGACAAGAACTACATCAAGCTTCCAGGCTCGGCCCCAAGGACAACACCGCCTCCGAGTCGTCGCAGGTCACCTACACCTCCATTACCTCCAAGCCCTCCACATGACGTCGGCCAGCACAACACGAGTCCATCTCGATCATCGCCGCCGGACTTGGGTCGTCCGTCTCCGCCGCCGCCCGCACATGATACTAAGTGGAAGCGTGCCAGCAAGAACGCTCCGTAGATGATTTCTAAGGGATGGAGCTCCCCAAAGCGCAAACTGTCGCCCCTCCCAAAGGTACCTCATGCTAATCTTCCTACCAGACCTTATGATCGTACCCCCGAGGAAAACGCCAGGATAGCAAAGGAACAGCATGATGCGCAGATGAAAAAGAAGGAACCCGAGCCCCTCCCGGAATACACCGAGAAGAAAATAGCATGGGGAAAAGACTTCATAACCCTTCCATCAGAGTATGACTTACACTATAAGCCTAATGACTATACACGCACATTGCAGAAGGAAGTCAAAAAGAGCAGCTCACGTGCAAGTGCAAGTGGGAGAAAATCAAGTTCAACTACAAGCAAGAAAAAATCAGACGTTCCTCAGCTTGGACAACAGGCCAAACAGTCGATCCCACCCCTCAAGGTGTTAACCGAGAATGTTCCCCCTCCGGTGCAGGGGCAAGCTTTTGAAAGAGCAAAAGAGTTGGCGGCTGAATGTGGTATCTCGGTTGAAGATTTGCTGGCTTCCCAAGACGACAGGATACCCAAGGCTGTGGTAGCCCCTAAGCCATAGTTTGTCATGGGAGAGCCTTTGGTCAGCAAAGATGATCTCCCAACAAATATGCGTTACTTGCATAAATGGTACTTAAGTGAATCAAAGAATGGGAGAACGATGATTGTGCTGAGTGTCCCACGGGAGTACTACGGCCGCTCTGAAGAAATCCATATCGACTTTGATGAACTCTTCCAGATGTACAATGGCGACGCCCTCGACAAATCGGTTATGAGTTGGTATTGTCTGTAAGTTTTTCAATTTGTTGTCTACATATAACTTGTTTAGTTATTTCAATTCATTGTCTATATATAACATGTACTCTATTATGCAGAATGAAGATTCTGGATTGTAAAAGTAAGAGCATCCTAAATATTGGGTTTATTGACCCAGATAAAATACATGTAGCGACGCTAACTGACAAACCCAAGGAGATGGAGGAAAACCTTCTAAGGTTTCTAATAGATCAAAATTTCTGTGACCAGATACTATTTCCATACAACTTCAGGTGACGGTCTTTACTCTGTTGTGTCCATTCACTTATAAGTGTAATTGATAAGTTACTGACACACACACACACACACACACATTTATATATATACATGTGCAACTTCCATTGGATTCTGTTGGACATTCAAATTGATAAGGGAAGAGTTGATGCCTTCGACCCATTATCGAGACCCTTGGAACAGTTCCAAAGCCTGCAGGACATGCTCCAAGGGTAATTTTAATCATTCTTGCGCTCTATCGGTCTCTTTCGATGATTTTCTGATATATCAATTAATGAAAAACTTAGCAAATCATTATCCTTGTCGGGCAGGGTTTGGAAGCGGTTCAAGTGCATGACTCCCGGTAACTTTCCTGAGAAGCTGACCTTTAGAGCGGCTCAGGTAAGTAGTAGTATGATATACTTCTATTAATTTTCAATACATTTATGATGCTAGATTATTATTTTGATTATATATATTCTATTCTCGTAAAGTGCGACCAACAGCCACGGGGAACGCATCTATGCGGATACTATGTTTGCGAGACCATTCGCATGTTTACCTCTGAGTTCAAGGATCACAGATTCGACGTAAGCAATGAACATTCACACCTCTATTTTTACCCGTCACTCTTTGTTATCATGATTGATATTCATATTCATCTCCTCTTCTTATATAGCACACGGCCATGAGGACGAAGGTCCTACCAGAGCAACGCGCGATTGCTGTTGCAGAGGAGCTTGCGGGGTTTCTGAGGACGGAAGCTATAGAAGACAAAGGACGATTTAGTGTAGCTAAGGGCCATTACTGATGTTCGTCCATGTAATCGAATAGACGGGCTCTAGTCCCGATAATTCAGATCTCCATATAATTGTATATATATGATCGCTTGTAAGATAAGTTAATCATATATATATGCATAATTATTTCTATTTAAATTATATGAAAACTAATTCCCGAACACCAAACGAGGCATCACGTTTATCTCTCGAACACCTAAACCCTAAAACCCTAAAACCCAAAAATAATTTCATTCAAAAAAAAACCCAAAAACCAGCAAAATCTGGAAATCTTTAGTCTCGGTCCGTGTAACGAACGGGACTAAAGGGCCTGCCCCTGGGGCGCTACGAGGCGCCCACGTGGAGCACCTTTAGTCCCGGCTTGTGAGAGGGCCGGGACGAAATGTTAGGCCGTTAGTCCCGCCCCTTTAGTCCCGGTTGGTGAACCGGGACTAAAGCCCCGGTGCTGGTGCTGGTGCTGGTGCTATTGCTGTTGCTGTTGTTGTTGCTGTTGTTGTTGCTGTTGCTGTTGCTGTTACTGTTGTTGTTGTTGTTGCTGTTGCTGTTGTTATTGCTGTTGCTGTTGTTGTTATTGTTGCTGTTGTTGTTGGTGGTGGTTGTGGTGTTGTTGTTGTTATTGTTGTTGTTGTTGTTGCTGTTGTTGTTGTTGTTGTTGTTGTTGTCCAATGTTAATATAATTATTAGATTCATTTTGTTTGTTTGTTTGAGTTATTGAAACTTCAGTGGAATTTGAAAAAAAAACTTTAACTTTTGAATGAGAGTGAATAAAATGACTTTCCCATTTTCTTTCGAATTCAAATTCATCCATTTAAAATCAGTGAGAGAGGATAACATGACTTCTTCAACTATAAAGTATTTGAATGAATGTGTCATTTGAATTTTCCTTTAGTTTTTTATTTGAATTTTTATTTTTATTTTTGGCACAAGATTTCAACCACAAAAATTTTCTTGACAATAGACTTGCCAAGCAAGAAAGAGAGGAGGTAACATGACACCCCCCAAAAAAATAAAAGTTAGAAGAAAAATAGTGCCAAAAATTTTAAAGACAGAATTTGAATTTTATTGAATTTAAAAAAAGTAAATTTTTATAAAGTTTTTATTTTGTGAAAAGTAAAATGTCCATGTTGTAGTAAATTTTATTCTGAAATTTTTGATATATAATATGCCTATAAAATATTCTCTTAATTTCGTTTATATTTGTTTTCGCTGTTTATTTTGAAAAAAATAAAAAAAGGCACTACTCACCAGGAAACACTGTTCATCCGAGCTTGCCTTTGGGCTGGCCGAAATTTACTTCGCCCATGGGCATTTGGTCCCTCCTTTTCTCCTCTTTACGTATATATTTAGTCCCACATTGCCTAGCTATGGACCTTTAGACCTCCCTTCCACCTATAAATATAGATTCGTAGGAGCATCCAAAAATCATCTATTTCGGGTTAAATCAATCTTTTGATTTGACTAGGTTCATTAAATAAAAATATTCTTTTCTCTTCGGCGGGATTTCTCGAAGTCGTCTCCTCATTGGAATTAATTTTTACTCTGCATTCTAAAGGTATTTCTCTTCGTATTTTTTTTACTCCCGTAGTTTATTATTTCTAAACTAGTATTCCTACACTAGTATACAGTAGAGTAATTAGATATACTAGTCGTCAACCCGTGCATTCGCACGCGCTAGATTTAAAAAAAATGGATAACTTAGTATTTTTAATGATGTTTATTGATTGGAGAATAAAAATGTATCAAAGATACTATGTAAGAACTACCCAATTCCACATGATCGACTTACACAATAGATGCTACGTAGTGGGCAACTCTACCAATTGGTATAGGCCGGGTCATAACCCATGGAAATAACACAAAAAATACTTTTTCATAAGGATAAATAACATACACACATCGACATATAACTTGACACGTCCATTAGATAGAATCGGCGTGGAGACAGATGTTCATATCTTTTCCCTAGTTTTATCTCCAACGTATAATTTTTTCTTGATACAACAATGGGTTACTTATCGAAGTCCTCATGTAGAACCTATGCGCTTGTATATTATAAAGGAAACTCCATATAACTTTGCATAGTATGGGTTAACAAATAAGGACCATGTGCTAACGTAGAACATGCATGTCTGCTTAGGTACGACAATTATTTAGAGAAGCATTGTAATTACTACGATTTTCTTCGTCTCCAATCAAATAATGTTACATATAATATGTGAACCGAAGTTATGCAATAAATCTTTACCAAAAGAAAAATATCCATGGAAAATCAAGCCTTTAAATATTTCCATAGATACAAATGTCATCTTGAGTGGTAAGACAAAGATGTAATTTAGCAACCACAAACTGAACTAACCTGCATATTTATACTATATGTTGTTTCAGAGGATTTACGTGTTGTCAACTTAGTCAGGAGCAAACTCCATTAAAAAAATAACAGTAGAACTACAAAAATAGAAAAATAATACACAATAGTTACTGTTCAAATAATATATTACATAGTTGCACACATAGTAGAATGAATCACACTCATGTTTAGAACCTACCATTCTTCTAAACGACAGCATGTATCCCTATCTATGTCAAATACTTGAATTCCATCATACTGGTGACCTAACTAAAATTGCAAACATAGGATAAACGGGTTCCTAGAAATAAAATGAACACAAACCCTCTCTAATACGATTATTTGCAGGGGACAGCGATGAAACATAAAAGCTACTGCAATAACAAAGAAGAATTGGAGCGTCACCAAGCATGAGGGGGTAACTTCGATCAGCCATGTTCATGACTAAGAATCTAAGAACACTTAACTTACTGGAATGTGAAGAACATAAGGAATTCCATGAATGGACCCAAAATTTTGTTGGACCACTTACTTTTAAGAGGTATGCAAGCATGCATGTGAAATCAAAAACATGCAATTTGGATAAAACATTTCTAGGAAATAACTCGAAGATGGCTTCAGCTGAAAAAGGCCTCAAACTTGACTACAAAGATGCATATTAATACTGTATGTGGTCTTGGATAATTTACCTTTAGCCTATTTACTCGTCAGCGAAACTCCCCAATGAAGAAGAAACCTGGGAGCAAGTGTACAAAAATAGACAAACAAATAAGACTTTAGAGAATATCATGTTATCTTACATAGTTAAACAATTATAATAATATAAATCTCGCTCTTGTCGATGAGACGGGATAGCTTAATTACATTTCTAATGGACCGTAGGAGCCTACCAAAATAGAAAACACAACAATAATACCTTTAATAATATCGTACAGTTTTGAACACTTTTAGTAGTATAACTGACACTTCCATAGATGATCTTGGAAATATTACCATGTGCTCACCCATATCATATACCATTTGTGCCCAATACTCCCCATTTGTACGTAAAACAATTATTTTGAACTTAAAACTTTGTAAACTTTAAGGCTCCATGAAATAACAAATTAAGAAGAATTAGTAAAGAGAGCACGTGGGTAAAAACATAGAGATCACATTACCAATTTTCAGGATGTCAATATATTGTGCAATCCAACTGAAAATATGAATGTAAGAAAACAACCCATGTGTTTGCTTCAAGAAGGTAGCACCCAGTTTTACATGGTATCTAAGCCAGCATGTAAACTCGCTCTTGTCAATGACCCTAGAAAGCTTACCGTTCTAATAACCCAAAGGAGACTGCAGAAATAGATCATACATGCACAATTAACACAAAAACAATACCTTTAACATTATAGTACATGTTATGTAGTAAGCACCTGAGCAGTATAAATAAAACTCTTGTTGACGACCTTGGAAAGCTTATCGCTCGTTTGACGCACATAATTTACTGCTATCTTTGAATAATACTCATATTCTGTAAGCGATTATTTTGGGCACAAAACATCATAAACATGAGTCTGCGTACAATAAGAAATTAAGAAAAAAATAGAAGAGAGCATGAGGGAAAAATCTTAGAGATCACATGACTAACTTCCAGGATGTCAAAAGAATGTGGAGTCTAAACAACCCATTGCGTTGCTTAAGTTGGTAGCTTCACACAGTTTTACACGGTTTGTTAGCCCACATGTAAACTCCAAAACATGCAATTTGGATTGAGTAAACATGACCATGTTAGCACATTATATGGTGGAAAATTAAGTATAAATAGTTAATTTCTTGTACTGGTTCTTATGCTAATTACGTATGCATGGAGCTGCAGGAACACATCTTCAGCTAATTCTGACTACCATCTTTGATCCTGAAACCCACGACGACATCCCACCATTCCAACACCGCATCAGCTCACTCCGTGCGCCATGAGAAAGAAGAGTAAAAGCATACTTCGATTAATCTTCATATCTTTCGAAATTGTACGTTATACACAGAGTGACATCCAAGCACGTGCGGATTAATCAGCAGATATTATTTATTCACGTTTAGTGTATATTGAGTGCCCATAGTAGCAACGAAGTCCATAGAGATAATCACAAATCGCTGTCAAATTGACAAATGAAGACTTCCAAGCCAATTTTTGTGATTACCGAGCAACAACAGGGTTGGTAGAAACAATTTTAAGCGCACAGCCGTCAACACCGAAAAAATCTGTAGACAACACTCAGGATCAATCCTGAAAGGTTGGATCGTAGCCAGTTAATAATTAATAAATTATAACTATACAATAAGAAGAAAATCATTATCGTATTTAGAGATAAAGCAATTGTAATCAAATACCTAGGTTTGAAACAAAAGCTACCTGGGAGCTGAGCCATTGCCGAGATTGAAGCCTCGTATACAAAGGAGATATGTACAAAAGAGTAGAACAATGGCGAGACCTGCCATGAGAGAACGTCATTGGCAAAGTGATCAGACCTACAGTAGTATACGGGGAAATTCTGAATAGACAAATCAGTTGGGTGATAGATGGAGGGGGTCGGCAACTTGATGAGGAGAATTGGCAACGCTTTGTGGGAGAACCTAGCCATCATGGTCAAAGTCAAACCTTCGCCCAGGGAGGAGATTCGGCAGAGCAGCACAAAACATGATGAGGAAGGAGGCGGCGTCCTCAGGAGATGTGGCGGAGAAGCAAAAACGGGATAGACTAAGGGCCTCTTTGGGACTGCTCTGCTTCAGAAAATTCAGCTCCGCTCTAGAAAACGTAAGCCAAACGGGGTAGCTCCACGATATACCGCTCCGCAAAAAAACTAGAATCTGGGGTCCAACTCCTTGTTTTTTGTGAAGCTCCATAGGAGGTGCTCCATAGAATTATAGAAGCTGGAGTTGAAAGAAAATTACCCACCACAGCCACCAGTAAGTGGATACCCCTTCGTTTCTTACCTCTCATCCAATCAAATAGATCCTTTTCACCAAATTTTCCATTTGGGAAGCTGGAGTTAAAGGAGAGCCAAACATTCTTTTGAAATGGTTGCAACTCCTATATGAAACTGCTCTAAAGTGGATTTGATGAAGCGGAGCTGATTTTAATGGAGTGAAGCAGTTCCAAACAGGCCCTAAGGAGGTGGCGTTTCTTGTAAGGAAACGGGAGAGCAGGGGCAACGTGGATTGCTTTGGGATTGAGGTATGATTAGATTGAAAAGATCTAGGACATTCAAAGAAAAAAAAGATTGAATATGTAGCTACCGTATGATTTTAACTTTCCAGGATTAAACGTGGAGGCTAATGTGGACCCACCAAATCTGCGGTTTTTGCATCTTCTAACCGTGAAAGGTTTGTGGGCTTATTTTTCTAGCCCAACTAAGCAAATGTCAGCGGAAAACTATAAGGGTTAATCTAGACCGTAATAATTCGGCCCCACATAGATGAATGGCTCTTAAATTCTAATTAACGTGGTAATTTTTGGAGAGTCTGTAATTAGTATAGGTATAGATTAATTAGTCTTCTTATTTACACATTAGTACTAGAATTCATTTAGACATAGCACGTTTCTTCCGTAAAACAGTTTGGCCCTGATTTTTCAAATAGCCATAACTTTTTACTCGTTTATCCGAATTAGATGAAACCAACGCCTAGAGTTTCGTCTTGATCCCACCTATCCGGTGAACCTATCATATCAACTTTTTGAAATTTTCAAATTTCGAAATTTGTTCACACTCATATTCAAACTTCTTTTGATCATATCTTTTTATCCATAGCTCCGCTTTAGATGAATTCAATTGCGTCGGATTCGTATCAAAGTAATCTTTCTGTTTGTATCATTAGTTTTAACTTTTAAACTTATAATTTTGATCAAATCAGATTTATCTATTAGTGCCCAAAAGTGTTCACATTGTTCTAAGCCGATTCAATGTTATATTGAAGTATTTGTATCTTTTGATCCGCTAGTTCAAATCTAGTAATTCTTTTTTCTACACGCTCATATTGATCTACTATATCCAGTAGCATCATTAGTTTCGACCTTTGAACCTTACAAATTTGAGCGATTCAAATTTGTATTCGAACATTCATTTGATCTTATCTTGCAAATTGTACCACCTTTTCAATTGATTCCTTTTACCCCTAAACACTCATGTCATATATTTTTGTACGTAACCATCGTACTTCAGTTCAACTTCTCTTGACCTTTTGAATGCAAATTCAATTCATACTTCAATTCGCTATAACTTGTGTTGTAGTGCTCCATTTCAAGAAATTCTTTCTACAAATAAATTCGTATGTCTTATACTATTTGTCAAATAACATTCATGTTGTTCTCCCAATATTTTTTATCATCTCCC
>NC_058520.1:275439337-275441837 GCF_904849725.1 Hordeum vulgare subsp. vulgare
TAAGACTAGGGAGTCTTCTACTACATCAAACACTAAATAGTTTTTGTTCTAACTGAAAATAATAACAGGGAACTAAGATATAAATTTAACTAAGATAAAATAAAGTAATTTTCACAAAACTTTTTTAAAGTATTTCCAAACGGGATTTGAAACAGTGGAGAAACCAATTGCAAGTTATTAGAGAACTAGAATTGATTTCATGATATCATATAAAATAAAAATCAAAACTTGTTGCGAACCTACTGTTAACTAACAGAAACAAAACATAATCTTTCTAAAATATAAAAGAAAATAATTTAAAAACAATTATAGAAAAGGAAATAGCCATAATCCTAAAAGAGGTGAAACAAAAATTGTTTCACAAGAAACAATGAGCTAAAATACTCAAAAAATATTCTGAAATTTTTACCACTGACAAATAAGATCACTACTGATCAGTAGCAAAAAGGATTAATTAAAAATCTATTTTTAAATTCCCAGAATAAGAAAAACAAGGTTTAAACTAAATCTGATCTAATTCAAATTTGAAAATTTCAAACATAGACAAATTATATGTTTTTAAAAACTACAGAGAAATGGTGATCTACTATAAAAAGTATCAACCTCATTGGATCTCTAGATAAAAAGTTATAGGGGAAACAAGATTACAACTTTCTCTGTTTTTGAATTAAACAGAAAAACAAACAAAGAACTAACTAGTCAACAAGGGGGGGGGGGTAGGTGGCAGCTCCTGATTGGTCAGGGAGGTGTGCGCTGCGGTGCTAACTGGCGAACGGCCGCAAACTAGACAAACCGCGTTGGCTCATTAATTAAATAAATAGAACCGCCGGTTCTTCTAAAAGAACCGAAGGGGTATCCCTTCTTCTAATCTACATCGTTGGTTCTAGATCTAACGGCTCAGAGGGGTTGTGGCGGATGAACTCATAGGGGGGAGTCTGCCGGAGCTCACTCCGGCGAGCAGGAAGGGGGAGTGCTCGGGGGCGTCGCTTCAGAGGTCGGGGCGGCTGTGAAGGGGGCCCAGGCGGTGGCGGTGTTCCTCCGGCTCCCTCTAGTGACGAGGGCGAGGCGATGGAGTGCCCGGGATAGCAGGGGGGTTGGCCGGAGCTTCGACCGGGGCTGGTGTCCGGCGAGGGTGTCAGTGGGCGTGGGGGGTTCGAGGAGCTTGAGGTGAGGAGGGGAACGGGGTGCGGTGGAGGAGAGGGGTTTGTATAGAGGGGCTAGGGGGTCCGGGAGGGAAAGGTGGAGGAGGTCGGGGGAGATCCGGCGAGGATCCGGTGAGGTAAGGAAGAAGAAGACCGAGCGGGAGACTGGTCGGGAGTGGGGCCCAGTGACCAGCGAGGGAAGGAGGGGGAGCACAGGATCGGTCACCGATCCTTAAGGGATTCGGACCCGATAGACAGCTTCGGCCCAGAAGGCCTTAAATGCCGCTCGGGCGATTCCTAAAAAAAGACTCTTTCCTATTCTATTATATACCAAAATTATCAGAATAAAATATAGAATTTGATTAACATTTTTCCACTGCGAGAATAAAAGCTTCAGAAAAAATTATTTTCACAAAATTGCCTAAAAGATTTATTTTCTTTTGCAAATAATTTTCAAATGACCCTCTAAGTTTTAGGGTTCAAATAACTTTCAAAATGCCCGTGTGTTGGAGGGTCATGTTCCTCCTCTCTTTTCTGTGTGACAGAATGTATTTCCCGGCATTTCTTGAGTGGAGAAAAGAAAAAATAGAATTGCAAATCAAAACCGAAAGAAATTCAAATGCCAGCTCCATCCAAATTCTTTATAGTTGAAGAAGTCATGTCATCTTCTCTCATGGATGAATTTTGAATTCACCAGAAAAGGGGAAAGTCATTTTATTCCCTCTCATTCGCAAGTTTTAAAAAAGTTTTCAAATTTCACTCAAGTTTCAATCACTCAAAACAAACAAACAATCAATCTAATGATTATAGTAACATTCCAAAATTTGGGATGTTACGAAACTACCACACTTAAAATGAATCTCGTCCTCGAGATTCGGAGGGGCTAGAAAGAAAGGTTAGGGTTTGGGGGTCTTCTAACAAATCCAATCTCCTACAAAGTGGGATGCTACCACACTTAAAATGAATCTCGTCCTCGAGATTCGGAGGGGCTAGAAAGTAAGGTTAGGGTTTGGGGTCAAATCCATCCTTCGGCAAGGTGGGATGCTACCACACTTAAAATGAGAGTTACCGGTCCCTCAAAATTTTAACAATCATCTAGGGTCTTGGCATCTGGCTCGTCACATTCTTCATCGTAACTCCTTTGGTAATGATCTTCCATTATACTCATAATGTTCCCCTCAGAATCCGATGTCTTACGTGTTGCAATTATGCCCTAGAGGCAATAATAAATATAGTTATTATTATAATTCCTGTATCAAAATAATCGTTTATTATCCATGCTATAATTGTATTGAATAAAGACTCATTTACATGTGTGGATACATAGACAAAACACCGTCCCTAGCAAGCCTCTAGTT
>NC_058520.1:275486837-275516837 GCF_904849725.1 Hordeum vulgare subsp. vulgare
TACCCGAGTGGAAATGGGAAAAGCTTGGTATGGACTTCATCACACGATTACCTCGGACCCGTTCTGGCTATGATTCTATTTGGGTTGTGGTCGATCGTTTGACCAAGGTAGCTCACTTCATTCCGGTGAAGACTACTTACACGAGTGCCAAGCTGGCCAAGATATATATGACGAGGATCGTATGTCTGCACAGAGTACCGAAGAGCATTGTGTCCGATAGAGGGACTCAGTTCACATCCAAATTTTGGCACCAACTGCATGAAACCTTGGGAACAAGATTGGAGTTCAGTACAGCTTTTCACCCGCACACAGATGGACAGACCGAGAGAGTTAATCAGATTCTGGAGGACATGTTGAGAGCTTGCGCACTAGACTATGGGTCTAGTTGGTATGACAATTTACCATATGCCGAGTTCTCATACAACAACAGCTACCAGACCAGTCTGAAGATGGCCCCTTTTGAAGCTCTATACGGAAGGAGGTGCAGAACACCGTTGATGTGGGATGGAGTTGGAGACCGACAACGTTTTGGTCCCGACCTTATCCGAGATTCTGAAGAGAAGGTCAAGCTTATTCGTGACCGACTCAAGATAGCTCAGTCCAGGCAGAAGAGTTATGCCGACAGTAAACGCAAGGAAGTAACGTACGAAGTGGGAGACCGAGCATATCTTCGGGTGTCTCCACTTCGAGGAATCAAGAGATTCGGTGGAAAAGGAAAATTAGCACCTCGTTTCATTGGCCCCTACAAAAATCTTGAACGTAGAGGCGAAGTTGCATACAAAATGGAACTGCCGGAAGGATTGTCCGGAGTTCATGATGTCTTCCATGTTTCCCAGTTGAAGAAATGCCACGCTGAGATGGGCGATGTTCCGTTGAGAGATACAGTGCCCCTAGAGGCCATACAGCTTGACAGCGATCTGACGTATGAGGAGAAACCCGTCCGGATTGTCGAGACTGCTAACAGAGTTACCCGCAGCAAGATCATCAAGTTCTGCAAGGTGTTGTGGAGCCACCACACCGAGGAAGAAGCCACCTGGGAACGAAAAGAGGTTCTTCGTCGAGACCACCCGCACCTGTTTTCTAGCCAACCCGAATCTCGAGGGCAAGATTCATCTTAAGGTGGGTAGGTTTGTAACATCCCAGTTTTCCTAATAGGGAATGTTTTACATTGTAGCTAAGCATCTATACATATTGTTTGAAATGAATTTAGCACGTGAATTTCTTTCGTCTTTTTGATTTGCATTTCCATTTTTCCTCGCACGAGAAAAGCCCGGAGACAATACTCTCTTGCACGCAAGAGAGAGAGCGGAGGAAAATGACCCTCCAAAGTGCGGGCAAATTTCTGAAATGTTTGAGCCAAGAAAACCCAAAGAATATTTGCAAAAATATTTGCAAAAAGAAATAAAGCAAATTGGGAATTTCTGAAAAAACATTTTTTTTTAGTTTTTATTTTTGCTTTGGAAAAATGTTATTCGGGTAGAGGATATTTTTCTGATTTTTTTGGTATATAATACCCTATATTAATATTTTGATTTATTTCCTTTTTATTCGCTTTTATTCTCTGATTCAGAAAAAGATTTTAAAAATAGGAAGGTATTTTTTTTTTCTTTAGAACCGCCCCCGAGCGCCTTATAAGCCTGGGCCGAATCCCGCAGCCTAGGGATCAAAATCCCTAGATCCAGGCCGACCGACCCCAACCGCCCCGCCTCTCCCTCACTTACCTGCGGGCCCCGCGGCCGAACCTTCCCTCCCAGCGGCCAGCTTCTTCTTCCTCCCCCTTCCTATTTTCTGCTCCAGACCGAAACCGAGCCGCTGTCCCTCCAGAACTTCGGGATCCACCCTGATCCTCCCTTCTCCCTTTCCTTTCTACTCCCTCCCCTGGCCTATATAAGAGCCCAGCCCCCGGCCGCCCCATTCCCACCCCTACCCCGACGAGACGCCGCCCGAGCCACCCCCTGCCGCAGCCGCCGGAGCCCGAGCTTCTGCTGCCCTCGGCCGCCTCCCTGGGAGCGCCACCCGAGCCTCCGCCGCTCCACCCGATGCCGCCCCTCGGAGGAGGAGCACCACCGCCGCCTCCCCGACTCTCCACCGCCCCGGAGCCCCCTCCCCCTCGCCGGCGACGTGACCTCGCCGGAGTACCAGCCCCCAGCACGGTAGACTCCCCCCCATCTCTGTGTTCTTTTGTTTTTCTTCGTTGCACCGTTGGATCTTAGCTATAGGGTATAGATTAGATCCTTTAGTACCCTTTCGGTTTAGTTTAGAAAGCTAGCGGTTTTTAGTTTCACTTATCATTTAACCAGCGAGTTTGGCTTAGCCTCGGCCGTTTGCCCAAAGCATTGCAACAAACGCTCCCTCGGCCTATAGCAACCTGCCACGTGTACCCCTCTGTTAGCTACTAGTTAGTTTTATTTTTTTCTACCTGTTTGCAAAAACGGAAAGTTTCTGTTTTGTTTTGGCCACAACTTTTTATCCCGAAGTCCAATGACATTGATTATTTTTCCAGTATCTCACAAAGTTCCTGTAGTTTTTAAAAACATATAATTTGTCTATGTTTGAAAGTTTCAAATATAAGTTAGATCAGATTTAGTTTCAACCTTGTTTTGCCTATTCCAGGAGTTTAAAAAAAAGATTTTGAGTTGATTCTTTTTGCTACTGCTTCCTAGTGATTAAATCTTACAATGGTAGAAGTTTCAAAAAATTTAAAGTATTTTTACTGGTGTTTTCAACAGAAAACAAGTTTCTGCCATACCGGCGCGTGTTGAACTCCTTTACTTAGGCATTAGCAAATATTTACTAGCGATGTTATTTTTACTTGTGGCTTGATTGAAGTGCTTATGGTGTGCTTTGTGTTTGTATCGGTATATCATCCGGAGTGCGAAGCGTGTTACTTAGAAGCGCTCGAGCAAGACAACTATCATCAAGACAAGTCATTTTGATCATGTTATTATACCTATGTTTTCGATGCATGGTAGAACACCTTCTTTGCCCATTTGCATGCTGCCTAGGTACTTGGAAACTTTAGCATAATTTGTAGTATCATGTGGTAGGCACACAACAACCCCGATACTTGGCCCCGGGACGACAATTTCTTAATGCTATGCTTGAGTAGACGGGTCATCGGTTGAGTGTATATCACGAGTGATGCGAGGTTGATATAAATAATCAAGACCGGCTAAGACAAGATTTTCAAGACCTCGGACGCAATGAAAAACTGGGTGAAGGACGGTTGATCGGCTCCCTGGAGAACCCAGTGGATGCCCAGGATGCTGGAGAGGCCATGTCATCCTGCGGAAAGCTTCACCCAGGCTCGAAGAGACGGACGGAGACTTCAAGACTCAAGGCTTACCTGCACAACCACAAGTCATTATGGGCTCTGGCTTGGTTGGACAACGTGGCAACTCTGGACAGGCGGTGCTAGCAGATGTAGAAGAACGGTAGGAATGGATGGGCACCGACAGGGATTCAGAGGGACCCGTTGAAAGACCATGTTTTGATGATCCGGTCTTCAAACACCCTGAAGTGCAAGGACAAACACGGAGGCGATCAAATCTTGTGGGGAACGTGTGCAAAACTCTGAAGAGTGCCCAACCTAATCGATTAGCCGTGTCCACGGTCATGGACAACTTGAGCCGAAGGCATTGAATTTCCCCTAAACTCTCGACACAACTTAATAATGTTGTGGGTGTTAACAACTATTCGGGTACGAGAACTGGTTGGCAGAACCATCTCGTTAACAACAAACTATGTAGTAATATTTTCTTTCAACCCCTCTTGTTGTAGGATAAAACTGGCTTTTATGCAAAACTTAACTCCACAGGCCAAATATGCATGTAGAGATAGTTGATTATTATTTTACTCCTCTCTTTGATGACTTGTCAGCATATTCAATATGCTGACCTACACGGCTGCAACGTATCATGTTGTAGAGTACTTTTCCGACCAGGAGTGAGGCTACGATCTACGCTCAGCGACATGCCCTTGGAGTCAGACGGACTCGTCTACCTGATGCTTCCGCTAGTCTTCGTTAGATATCTCATGAGTTGGCCTTCAGCCAATTTATTGTAATCCTTTATTGTAATAAAGTTCTCTTTATGAGATTTCGATTAATAAAGCTGTGTGATTGAACTCTTGAATATATACATTATGTACTGTGTGTGTACCAGCATGATCTTGGGATGGTACGCAAACACCAGAGGCTTGACTCGTCTTGAGTCGGGTCGCTACATGTTGTTGTTGTTGTTGTTGTTGTTGTTGTTGTTGTTGTTGTTGTTGTCGTTGTTGTTGTTGTTGTCGTTGTCGTTGTCGTTGTCCTTGTTGTTGTTGTTGTTGTTGTTGTTGTTGTTGTTGTTGTTGTTGTTGCTGTTGTTGTGGTTGTTGTTATTATTATTGTTCTTGTTCTTGTTCTTCTTGTTGTTGTTGGTGGTGGTGGTGGTGGTGGTGTTGTTGTTGTTGTTGTTGTTGTTGTTGTGTAACATCCCAAATTTTGGAATGTTATTATAATTATTATATTGTTTGTTTGTTTGCTTGAGTGATTGAAACTTGAGTGAAATTTGAAACTTTTCAAAAATTTTGAATGAGAGGGAATAAAATGACTTTCCCCTTCTCCGGTAAATTGAAATTCGAAAGCAATGAGAGAAGATGACATGACTTCTTCAACTATAAAGAATTGGAATGGAGTTTGCATTTGAATTCTTTCAAAAAAAAATTCTTTTGCTCTTCTATATTTTTCTTCCCCGAGAAATGCCCCGACAAAATTCTTGCATGCAAGAAAGAGCGGAGGAAAATGTATCTCCAAAATGTGAGGCATTTCTGAAATATTTTGAGCCAAGAAGACCCAAGTTTTATGAAGAAATTAATTGCCAAAAAGAAAATAAAGCCTTAGGGATTTTTCTGAAAGAACATTTTTTAAAAAGTTTTTATTTTGGTTTTGGAAAAATGATAATCAATTAGGAAATATTTTTCTGATCGATTTGGTATATAATACTCCATATAAATTATTTCCTTTTATTTTTTCTCTTGCTGTTTAAAAAAACAAATCAGGAGATTTTCCTAGGCAGATCCCCCCATCGCTGGGAGAGATTCCTGGCCATCCCCACGAGCATCCAACCGTCCAGCGTACCCCTCTTCCTTTTTTTTTCTTTCTCTTTCTTTTCTTTCCTTTCTTTTTTTTCTTCCTTCTTTCTTCTTCCTTCCTTATTTCTTCCCACGTGACCCTTTACCTTTCCAGTGCACAGCCATGGCGTGACCTCCTGCCACCCCTGATTCGATGGGATCCCCCCCACCCCGATTCCCCCTCCCCCTTCCTTCCTTCGGCCCCCCTCTGCCCCTATATAAACCGCCGCCGCACCACCCCCTCGGACCCCTCCTCCCCTCGCCGTCACGCAGCCTCGCCCCTGCCTTTGTTGCTCGCCGGAGCAACACCACAGGAATTTTTCCCCGCTCCGCCCCGGTCACCACCTCGCCCCCACGCACCATCGAGACCACCAGCAAGTTCCCCACAACCACCGCGTCCCATTTTCCCCCTAGCTTGACCCATCCCCGCTCCACGCCACCGCACCACCCCCTCGACGGAATTCGGCCATCACCAGGAGCTCCAGGAGCTCGAGCTCCCTCGCCCAGGAGCGCCTCTGCCCCCCACCAGCGACCCCTTTCTCCACCGGCACCCTCCTCCGCCACCCCACCCCGCCGGCGACCCTTTCCCCACGCCGGAGCTGCTCTCCCCCACCTCGCCGGCGTAGCCCCCTCGCCGGAGCACCTCTGTCGTGCCCAGCAACTCCATCCACGGGAGGTAACTCCTCCTTTTCTTTTCTTTTTCTTTTGTTCGTTTTGTTTTTGTTTTTGTTTTGTGTAGCCTACCGTTAGATCTAGATCCAACCGCGTACATTAAAAACAACTTACCCCTTCGGTTTTAGTTAAAGAACCGAACGGTTTTCTGGCTCACTTAATTTTAGCCGGAGTTTTGTTTAGTTATCAGCCATTTGCTTACTACTTCCGCAGAAACACACCCCGCAACCAATCAGGGGCTGCCACGTGTACCCCTGTCTGTTAGAATCTGTTTTCTCTTTTTCTGTTTAATTCCAAAACAGAGAAAGTTTCAAAATTGTTTTGATCATAGCTTTTGATCCCGAATTCCAATGGAGTTGAAACTTGTTCCAGTAGATCACAAGTTTTCTGTAGTTTGGAAAACATATAATTTGTCTATGTTTGAAATTTCAAAATTTGGATTAGATCAGATTTAGTTTAAACCTTGTTTTGGTTATTCCAGGAGTTTAAAAATAGCTATTAATTTGATTCTTTTTGCTACTGCTCACCAGTGATATTAGTTATCAGTGGTATAAATGTAAGAATTATTTGAGTATTTTAGCTCATTGTTTCTTGTGAAACAATTTCTGTTACACCTCTTTTAGGATTATGGCTATTTCCTTTTCTATAATTGTTTTTAAATTATTTTCTCTTATATTTCAGAAAGATTATGTTTTGTTTCTGTTAGTTACCAGTAGTTTTGCAACAAGTTTTGATTTTTATTTTTATATGTTATCATGAAATCAATTCTAGTTCCCTAATAACTTGCAATTGGTTTCTCCACTGTTTCAAATTCCGTTTGGAAACACTTTCAAAAAGTTTTGTGACAAATACTCTATTTTATCTTACTTAAATTTATATCTTAGTTCCTTGTTATTATTTTTCTGTTAGACAAAAACTATTTAGTGTTTGACGTAGTAAAAGACTCCCTAGTCTTATTTGAAGTTTCCTTCAGATTCTTATTACAATCTCTCCTTTGTTTTGATTGCTAGAATGATTGCTAGTATGAGTGCTTATGTGAATGATATGTTTGTTATATAGATTTCATCGGAGAGTGACGAGTAGTCTATCAAGTAATTTCTCGAGAAATTCTTCTTCTCAACATCACCAGGCAAGTCATTTGATCATCTATCACCTATGTTTTATGCATCGTAGTTCTACCATCCTATGCCCAATTGCATGCTGAGTAGGTACTTGGAAATTATGGTTACATATTGTAGTATCATGTGGTAGGCACCCAACAACCCCGTTACTTGGCCCGGGACGACAAATTTCATATTGCTATGCTTGAGTAGACGAGATTCTGGTTGAGAGTTTATGATGAGTGATGGGAGGATACTTTAATAACCAAGACCGGTTAAGTCAAGACTTTTCAAGACCTTGTCATGCAATGCAACACTGGGTGAAGGACGGTTTATCGGCTCCCTGGAGAAACCAGTAGATGAGCCGGGATGCTGGAGACGGCCATGACATCGTGCGGAAAGCTTCACCCAGGCTCAAAGAGACGGACGGATATTTTCAAGACCCAAGGCTTACCTGCACAACCACAAGTCATTATGGGCTCTGGATTGGTTGGACAACGCGGCGACTCTGGACAGGCGGTGCTAGCAGATGTAGAAGAATGGTAGGATTGGATGGGCACCGACAGGGATTCAGAGGGACCCGTTGAAAGACCATGTTTTGATCATCCGGTCTTCAAACACCCTGAAGTGCGAGGACATACACGGAGGCGATCAAATCTTGTGGGGAACGTGTGCAAAACTCCGCAGAGTACTCAAACCTAATCGATTAGCCGTGTCCACGGTCATGGACAACTTGAGCCAAAGGAACTGAAATTATCTGAAATTCTCAACACAAATTATAATATTGATGTGGTAATTATTGACAACATGGGTACGAGAATTGGTTGGTGGAACCATCTCGTTAACAACCAACAATGTAGTAACATTTTGCTTTTAGCCCTCTCTTGATGTAGGGGAAAACTTGCTTTTCGCTAAAAACTTATAGCCCCACGTGCCATATATGCATATAGTATAGATGATTACTTTTCACCCCTCTCTTATGTGACTTGCCGGCATATTCAGTATGCTGACCTACACGGCTACAACGTCTTATGTTGCAGATATTTTTCTGTGACGAGTAAGAGTACGATTCAGGGTTACGGTCTACACTCAACTTGCCGTTGGTGTTTATTGGGACTCCACTACCTTGACTGCTTCCGTTGAGATATTTCAGGTATATTTCAGTTTTACGCTATTTACATGTGATTGCACTTTGATATATACATTGATGTACTGTGTGTGCCAGCATACTGATCCAGGGGATGGCACAGATACACAGAGGCTTGACTCGTTTTGAGTCGGGTCGCTACACAAATGGTATGAGAGCACATGTTGACTGTAGGACGTGACCCTAGAAACTGGAATTTCTTAGGATAGGATCTCTCAAAAAATCTTATTTTCAAGAACACCTTTCACTTCTCATCTCTTCTGATTTCATCAAATGTTCCCTCTCACCTCAAATAGTTACACAATCCCCTTACCCCTTTGACCTCATGAAGAATCAACGGAGTTCTACTTCAAAGAAAAGAGGATTTCACCATGCAGTTGAAGCTACACCAAGTGAAGACTCTCAAGACCCGAAGAACTCGAAGACCCCAAAACGTTCCAATGTTTATTAGAAGTCCAAACCCCAATTATGTACCCACGTTAGATACGATGATTTGTGAGCCGTCATTGGTGTGTGTTTTCTGACAACCACAAATAAAACCTATTCTCAAAAATATTGTATGTATTGTGTGTATCTCCCTCCCTCTCTTACCCGTATCATCCCCAAAACCTCAACCCTGCTAGATGGAGTATGAAGCTGGACTTGTAGTCTATGGACCAATGACCCAGCTGAAGGCTGAACTATGGATTCAGAACATGGAGAACCACTTCGGGAGCAACTTGATCTCAAGGAAGTATGAAGTGGAACACGCTCTTCAGTACTTTACACAAAGTGTTGCAATCTGGTGGAAAATGCACCATGCCATACAAGGATTTAGTGGAGCAGAAACTTGGGACGAATTCAAGAACACTCTGTTAAGATCCCGATTTATTCAGAAGTGCTATGGCAATCCGAAGGAGAATACTTGTGCATGCAAGATCTATGGAGAAATAGGACACACCCAAGAAGAACACAAGGATGGATGCACTCATTGTGAAGAAAATCACCCAGCTGAGGAGTGCCCAAGTAGTCAGGTGACTTGTTTCCTTTGTGAAGGGACCACCCACTACCCAGCTCAATGTCACATTTACCCCCAAGGTACAACAAGTTGTCCAGCAACAGAAAGAAGCAATGAAGGAAACACTCAAGAAGAAGATTCTAGAAGAACCGGTGATGAACGAAAATATTGAAGACCCTGATGGACAAGGTCTGACCAGATTTTTCTCCAATGCATGCTACTCATGTGGAGAAGAAGGACATTTTTCGCAGGATTGCACGAAGGGAAGCCAAGAGTATCTGGGAAACTTCCCGACGGAAAAAGTGGAGTTTGATCCACTTGAAATAGAAGAATTGGACAAAATAAAGGAGTCTGGAAAGAAGAAAAAGTACCCTCGGAAGAGCCAAATCTCTGCAGACATAGACCTCAGTCATGTCAGATGTTACAAGTGTATGGAATTTGGCCACCACAAATACATGTGCTCAGGAAGGAAGCTAGAAATCCAAGGAGCAAAAGCAAACGCTAAGAAGCCTCGAGACTTGTCAGAACTCATTTGCTTTCGTTGCAAGGAAGCAGGACATTTTGCTAGCGATTGTCCACAAAGGAACGAAGCTAAAAAGGAGTAGTTAAGTTTTGACCGTAGCAATTAGTGTAATATGAAGAACTCTTGTTTTTCATGAGATCATGGAGTGAAATTTTTTGTAACAGAAGTCCCTGAGATTGTAATAACATCATGAATAAATGGAATTTATTAACTCATGATTGCCTATGTTGAAACTGTATGCGTTGTTTCTCTTCGAAAAAAGATCTCTGAACAATTATGAGGATATGAGAAAATATGGTCTATGCAGGCATGAGTATAATTCATTTGTAGTGTGGTAGTAATCGGTAAACCCACAGGATCCACTGATTAGGAATGTACCATAACTACCAAGGAGACACATACATTCCTCTGAGTACCTATTTACTGACACCTGCAGATGACAACTCTCTACGAGTCATTCCTCAAGGGCCCAGAAATGATCATGACCCTGACCAGTGGTCATGATTACCCGAAAATCCTGAAGGACATGATGAAGCACATTCATCTTGAAGGAGATGCAGTCTACAAAGGCTACCCATTCATGGAAAGTGGAGTAGAACTTTGGTATGTGGAAGTACACCTCCATCATGTGAAAGGAGTTTGTCCAAAGACTATGGGGCAATACTTTTTCATTTCACGTGTACCACGAGCAACCTTCTTTGATTCTGTTCGTGAAGCTGCCATGGAAGCCATACGTCAGATTGGAGAAATACTTGAAGCAAGACTCCGTCATTGTTGGAAATATGCCCTAGAGGCAATAATAAATTAGTTATTATTATATTTCTTAGTTCATGATAATCGTTTATTATCCATGCTATAATTGTATTGATTGCAAACACAGTACATGTGTGGATACATAGACTAAACACTGTCCGTAGTAAGCGTCTAGTTGACTAGCTCGTTGATCAAAGATGGTCAAGGTTTCCTGACCATAGGCAAGTGTTGTCACTTGATAACGGGATCACATCATTAGGAGAATCATGTGATGGACTAGACCCAAACTAATAGACGTAGCATGTTGATCGTGTCATTTTGTTGCTACTGTTTTCTGCGTGTCAAGTATTTGTTCCTATGACCATGAGATCATATAACTCACTGACACCGGAGGAATGCTTTGTGTGTATCAAACGTCGCAACGTAACTGGGTGACTATAAAGATGCTCTACAGGTATATCCGAAGGTGTTCGTTGAGTTAGTATGGATCGAGACTGGGATTTGTCACTCCGTGTGACGGAGAGGTATCTCGGGGCCCACTCGGTAATACAACGTCACACACAAGCCTTCCAAGTAATGTGACTTAGTGTAAGTTGCGGGATCTTGTATTACGGAACAAGTAAAGAGACTTGCCGGTAAACGAGATTGAAATAGGTATGCGGATACTGACGATCGAATCTCAGGCAAGTAACATACCGAAGGACAAAGGGAATGACATACGGGATTATATGAATCCTTGGCACTGAGGTTCAAACGATAAGATCTTCGTAGAATATGTAGGATCCAATATGGGCATCCAGGTCCCGCTATTGGATATTGACCGAGGAGTCTCTCGGGTCATGTCTACATAGTTTTCGAACCCGCAGGGTCTGCACACTTAAGGTTCGACGTTGTTTTATGCGTATTTGAGTTATATGGTTGGTTACTGAATGTTGTTCGGAGTCCCGGATGAGATCACAGACGTCACGAGGGTTTACGGAATGGTCTAGAAACGAAGATTGATATATAGGATGACCTCATTTGGTTAGCGTAAGGTTTTCGTGCATTACCGGAAAAGTTTCGGGCTCATAGGTAGTGTACTGGGAGTGCCGGGAGGGGTGTCGGGGACCATCAGGAGGGGTGTCATGCCCCAAGGGGTCTCATGGGCTATGGGAAGAGATAAACCAGCCCCTAGTGGGCTGGAATAAGTTCCCACTAAGGCCCATAAGGTTTGAGAAGGAAAAAAACACAAGGTGGAAAGAGTTTCCAAGTGGGAAGGTGGAATCCTACTCCAAGTAGGATTGGAGTAGGACTCCTCCACCTCCAATTTCGGCCAAACCTTTAGGTTTTGAGGCTGCCTTGTAACATCCCAAATTTTGGAATGTTAAAATAATTATTAGATTGTATGTTTGTTTGCTTGAGTGATTGAAACTTGTGTGAAATTTGAAACTTTTCAAAAACATTTGAATGAGAGGGAATGAAATGAGTTCCCCGTTTCCTGTGAGTTCAAATTCATCTTTTCAAAACCAGCGAGAGGAGATAGCATGACTTCTTAAACTACAAAGAATTTGAACCAAGGTGGCACTTGAATTTCCTTTCGATTTTTCATTTGCATTTTGTTTTCTTCTTCACTCACGGAATGACGGGAACAATACTTTGTCAAACAAGAGAAAAAGAGAGGAGAAACATGACCCTCCAAACCCGGGGATATTCTTTGAAATATTTGAGCCATGACACCCAAGATTTATTTGAGTAATTATTTGCAAAAAGAAATAAATCATTTAGGGGATTTTCCGAAAAAACATTTTTTTGAAGTATTTTTGCCGTGGAAAAATGTCCATCTTTTTGAATTTATTTTTCTGAAAATTTTAATATATTATACCCCTATATTACAAGGACTATATTTCCTTTTAATCGTATTAATTCCTGTTTTAATAAAAAGGGAAACAGATCTCTTATTTTAAGAATGTACTTGGGCCACGTTAGGAAACCAATCTGGCCCAATCCCACCTTCTTCTTCCTCCTCACGAGCTTCGTTCTGTGGCCATGGCAGAAGCTTCCGAGGAAGCTTCCATCCCCAGATTCGCGGGCTGCACTTCCTTCCCGAGCGTCCCAGCACCCCTATAAGAATGCCCCTCCTCTCCTCGTTCCATTTTCCCCATCAGCTCGCCCTCTCCCTGCCCGTAGCCACAACACCCCCACCATTGTTGTTCCTGCAAGGAGCCAAACAGAAGAACGCCCAGGAGCCCCTAACGCCCCCTTCCTCGCCTCCAGGACCCCCTCCGTCGTTCCCCCTCCCCGCCAGCGACCTCCCCACCTCGCCGGAGCAGCTACCTCCCAGAGTTCTTCTTCTCTGTCACCCATGGTGAGATTCACGAAATCCCGTATTGCAGTTTTTTCAGAAAATTGCAAACTTAGAAAATTCATATCTATTAGTCTATAACTCCGAATTAGGTGATTCTTTTTGCTTTGGATCAAAAAAATTTATATAGTTTCTGTAGATATATAATTATTCTATGTTTTGATTTATAAAAATTGAGTTAGATCAGATTTGAATTAAAGCTTGTTTTGCTTATTCCAGGAGTTTAAAAATTGATTTTAATTTGATTATTTTTGCTACTGATCACTCGTGATCTTATTTATCAGTGGTCAAAATTTCAGTTTTATTTGAGCATTTTACCTCATGGTTTCTTGTGAAACAATTTCTATTTCACCTCTTTTAGGACTATGGCTATTTATTTTTCTGTAAATTGTTTTAAACTATTTTCTTTTATATTTCAGAAATATTATTGTTTTGTTTATGTTAGTTAATAGTAGTTTTGCAACAAGTGTTGATTTTCTTTTTATTTGTTATCATAAAAATCAATTCTAGTTCCTTAGTAACTTAAAATTGGTTTCTCCACTGTTTCAAATCCCGTTTGGAAATACTTTCAAAAAGTTTTGTGAAAAATACTCTATTTTATCTTAGTTAAATTTATATCTTAGTTCCCTGTTATTATTTTCCGTTGAACAAAAACTATTTAGTGTTTGATGTAGTAGAAGACTCCCTAGTCTTATTTGAAGTTTCCTTCGGATTCCTATTCACTCTCTCTTTTGTTTTGATTGCTAGAATGATTGCTAGTATGAGTGCTTATGTGAATGGTATGTTTGTCATATAGATATCATCGGAGAGTGACAAGTAGTCTATCAAGTTATTTATCGAGAAATTCTTCTTCGTCAACATCACCAGGCAAGTCATTTTGATCATACTATCACCTATGTTTTATGCATCGTAGTTCTACCATCCTATGCCCAATTGCATGCTTCTTAGGTACTTGGAAATTTTAGTAAAGGTTGTAGTATCATGTGGTAGGAACACAACAACCCGGATACTTGGCCCCGGGATGACAAATTTCATATTGATATGCTTGAGTAGACGGGATTTCGGTTGAGTGCATAACACAAGCGATGCAAGGTTGATTAAATAATCAAGACCGGTTAAGACAAGATTTTCAAGACCTCGGACGCAATACAACTCTGGGTGAAGGACGGTTGATCGGCTCCCTGGAGAACCCAGTGTATGACCCGGGATGCTGGAGAGGCCATGACATCCTGCGGAAAGCTTCACCCAGGCTCAAAGAGACGGACGGATATTTTCAATACCCAAGGCTTACCTGCACAGCCACAAGTCATTATGGGCTCTGGCTTGGTTGGACAACGCGGCGACTTTGGACAGGCGGTGCTAGCAGATGTAGAATAACGGTAGGAATGGATGGGCACCGACAGGGATTCAGAGGGACCCGTTGAAAGACCATGTTTTGATCATTCGGTCTTCAAACATCCCGAAGTGCGAGGACATACACGGAGGCGATCAAATCTTGTGGGGAACGTGTGCAAAACTCTGCAGAGTACTCAAACCTAATCGATTAGCCGTGTCCACGGCCATGGACAACTTGAGCCAATGGAACTGAAGTTATCTGAAATTCGCAACACGAATAATAATATTGATGTGGGTATTATTGACAACATGGGTACGAGAATTGGTTGGTGGAACCATCTCGTTAACAACCAACAGCTTAGTAACATTTTGCTTTTAGCCCTCTCTTGATGTAGGAGAAAACTTGGTTTTCGCTAAGAACTTATAGCCCCACCTGCCATATATGCATATAGTGTAGATGATTTCTTTTCACCCCTCTCTTATGTGACTTGCCGGCATATTCAATATGCTGACCTACACGGCTGCAACGTCTTATGTTGCAGATATTTTTCTTCAACGAGTAAGAGTACGATTCAGGGTTACGGTCTACACTCAACTTGCCCTTGGTGTTTATTGGGATTCCACTCCCTCGACTGCTTCCGCTAAAATATTTAAGGTATATATAAGTTTTACGCTATTTACATGTGATTGCACTTTGATATATACATTGATGTACTGTGTGTGCCAGCATACTGATCCAGGGATGGCACAGAAACACACAGGCTTGACTCGTTTTGAGTCGGGTCGCTACAGAAATGGTATAAGAGCACATGTTGACTGTAGGACGTGACCCTACAAACTGGAAACTTCTTAGGAGAGGATCTCTCAAAAATCTTATTTTCGAGAACACCTTTTACTTCTCATCTCTTCTGATTTCATCAAATGTTCTCTCTCACCTCAAATAGATGTGAAATACCCTTACCCCTTTGACCTCATGAAGAATCAACGGAGTTCTACTTCAAAGTAAAGAGGATTTCATCATGCATTTGAAGAATTGAAGCTGCGCCAATTGAAGACTCTCAAGACCCGAAGAATTCGAAGACCCTGAAGCGTTCGAATGTTTATATGACCATTAGAAGTCCAAACCCCGTTTATGTATGCACGTTAGATACGATGATTTGTGAGCCGTCATTGGTGTGTGTTTTCCGACGGCCACAACTGAAACCTATTCTCCAAAAATATTGTTTGTATTTTGTGTATATCCCTCTCTCTTACCCGTCTCATCCCCAAAACCTCAACCCTACCAGATGGAGTATGAAGCTGGACTTGTAGTCTCTGTACCAATGACCTAGCTGGAGGCTGAAATATGGATTCAGAACATGGAGAACCACTTCGGGAGCAACTTGATCTCAAGGAAGTATGAAGTGGAACACGCTCTCAAGTACTTTACCCAAAGTACTGCTATCTGGTGGAAAATGGATCATGGCGTACAAGGATTTAGTGGTGCAGAAACCTGGGACGAATTCAAGAAGACTTTGTTAAGATACCGGCTTATTCAGAAGTGCTATGATAATCCGAAGGAGAAGACTTGTGCCTGCAAGATCTGTGGAGAAATAGGACACACCCAGGAAGAACACAAGGATGGATGCACTCATTGTGAAGAAAATCACCCAGCTGAGGAGTGCCCAAGTAGTCAGGTGACTTGCTTCCTTTGTGAAGGAACCACCCACTACCCAGATCACTGTCACATTTACCCCAAGGTGCAACAAGTTGTCAAGCAGCAGAAAGATGCAGTGAAGGAAACCCTCAAGAAGAAGATTCTAGAAGAACCGGTGATGAACGAAAATATTGAAGACCCTGCTGGACAAGGTCTGACCAGATTTTTCTCCAATGCATCCTACTCATGTGGAGAAGAAGGACATTATTCACAGGATTGCACGAAGGGAAGCCAAGAGTATCTGGGAAACTTCCCGACGGAAAAAGCGGAGATTGATCCACTTGAAATAGAGGAACTGGCCAAAATAAAGGAGTCCGGAAAGAAGAAAAAGTACCCTCGAAAGAGCCAAATCTCTGTAGATATAGACCTGAGTCATGTCAGATGTTACAAGTGTATGGAATTTGGCCACCACAAATACATGTGCTCAGGAAGGAAGCCGGAAACCCAAGGAGCAAAAGCAAACACTAAGACGCCTCGAGACTTGTCAGAACTCATTTGCTTTCTTTGCAAGGAAGCAGGACATTTTGCTAGCGATTGTCCACAAAGTAAGAAAGCTAAAAAGGAGTAGTTAAGTTTTGACCGAGGCAATTAGTGTAATCTGAAGAATTCTTGTTTTTCATGAGATCATGGAGTAAATTTCTTTTGTAACAGAAGTCCCTGAGATTGTAATAACATCATGAACAAATGGAATTTATTGTCTCATGATTGCCTATGCTGAAACTGTATGCGTTGTTTCTCTTCGAACAAAGATCTCTGAACATTTATGAGGATATAAGAAAATATGGTCCATGCAGGCATGAGTATAATTCATTTTTAGTGTGGTAGTAATCAGTAAACCCACAGGATCCACTGAGTAGGAATGTACCATGATTACCAAGGAGACACATACATTCCTTTGAGTACCTATTTACTGACACCTGCACATGACAACTCTCTACGAGTCATTCCTCAAGGGCCCAGAAATGATCATGACCCTGACCAGTGATCATGATTACCCGAAAATCCTGAAGGACATGATGAAGCACATTCAGCTTGAAGGAGATGTAGTCTACAAAGGCTACCCATTCATGGAAAATGGAGTGGAACTTTGGTATGTGGAAGTACACCTCCATCATGTGAAAGGAGTTTGTCCAAATACTATGGGGCAATACTTTTTCATTTCACATGTACCACGAGCAACCTTCTTTGATGCTGTTCGTGAAGCTGCCATGGAAGCCATACGTCAGATCGGAGAAATACTTGAAGCAAGACTCCGTCATACCCAGGAATACCTGAGTAAGGTGCGTGCGGAGATGATGGAGAGGAAGCTCATGGCCACCATGCGAAAGCAAAAGATGGATGATTTCAAGGAACACACTGGAAAGTTCCAGTGGAACTAAAGTACCTCCAAGAGAGACGAATGAATAATGTTCGCAGAAATGCTTGACCATACCGAACAATGTGTATGGCAACATTTGTAATAAATTACTTTTGAGTTAGAATTTTGAAGAAAGCAAGGATGTAATAAAGAATTGATTATGAAATGAATATGATTTATGGAAGAAGCTATGATTGATCAGCAATCGTTTTCTTAGGAACATACGAAAGCCACAGAGTTGTGAAGATACGATAGTTGTTTTGTTTAGCTTGCAGAATCATTTGATTTATCCCAGCTTCGTTCGTGTACAAGAGAAATTCTGCGACGCTTGTGAGGATGCCCAAGTGTTAGAATACGAGATTCACTAAGCCTTATACAAGGTAATGATTTCAGTGCGACATGGCTTGGCCACCATGACGACTTACTATTATCATTCTCTTGCTATTCGAAATGGTAAATTTGAGAGACTTACCCATAGTGAGAGACGACTTTCTTTGAAGCTTTTGTTTAAGCCTTAGAATGGTATGATGAAAGCCCCATGTACATGGCATTTGTTGTCACGCGTAGGAAATTTTAAGGTGAGAATGAAACCAAGACCCCTCTCTTTGCAGGATAACCACAAATGGTAGAACACCATGAGAATCATTGATAGGTTATTTAGAATTGATCACGAGACTGTCAGTTAAGAAGACCCAGTAAAGGAAGAAGCTTATATCAACAGAAGGACCCTCGTTTTAATGGAAACGTTATGAATATAGCGGAAGATATGAAGACTGTGAGGAGTCAGATGCGAAAAACCCCAGAGGTTTGTTAAAATATTAAGGGACCAGTAGCACTCATTTTAAGTGTGGTAGCATCCCACTTTGCCGGAAGTTGGATTTGTTAGAAGACCCCCAAACCCTAACCTTTCTTTCTAGTCTCTCCGAATCTCGAGGACGAGATTCATTTTAAGTGTGGTAGGTTTGTAACATCCCAAATTTTGGAATGTTAAAATAATTATTAGATTGTTTGTTTGTTTGCTTGAGTGATTGAAACTTGTGTGAAATTTGAAACTTTTCAAAAACTTTTGAATGAGAGGGAATAAAATGAGTTCCCCGTTTCCTGTGAGTTCAAATTCATGTTTTCAAAACCAGCGAGAGGAGATAACATGACTTCTTCAACTACAAAGAATTTGAACCAAGGTGGCACTTGAATTTCCTTTCGATTTTTCATTTGCATTTTGTTTTCTTCTTCACTCACGGAATGACGGGAACAATACTTTGTCAAACAAGAGAAAAATAGAGGATAAACATGACCCTCCAAACCCGGGGATATTCTTTGAAATATGTGAGCCATGACACCCAAGATTTATTTGAGTAATTATTTGCAAAAACAAATAAAGCATTTAGGGGATTTTCCGAAAAAACATTTTTTTGAAGTATTTTGACCGTGGAAAAATGTCCATCTTTTTGAATTTATATAGTTTCTGTAGATATATAATTTGTCTATGTTTGGATTTATAAAAATTGAGTTAGATCAGATTTGAATTAAAGCTTGTTTTGCTTATTCCAGGAGTTTAAAAATAGATTTTAATTTGATTCTTTTTGCTACTGATCACTAGTGATCTTATTTATCAGTGGTAAAATTTCAGTTTTATTTGAGCATTTTAGCTCATGGTTTCTTGTGAAACAATTTCTGTTTCACCTCTTTTAGAACTATGGCTATTTCTTTTTCTGTAAATTGTTTTAAATTATTTTCGTTTATATTTCAGAAATATTATTGTTTTTTTATGTTAGTTAACAGTAGTTTTGCAACAAGTGTTGATTTTATTTTTATTTGTTATCATGAAAATCAATTCTAGTTCCTTAGTAACTTGCAATTGGTTTCTCCACTGTTTCAAATCTCGTTTGGATATACTTTCAAAAAGTTTTGTGAAAAATACTCGATTTTATCTTAGTTAAATTTATATCTTAGTTCCCTGTTATTATTTTCCGTTGGACAAAAACTATTTAGTGTTTGATGTAGTAGAAGACTCCCTAGTCTTATTTGAAGTTTCCTTCGGATTCCTATTCGCTCTCTCTTTTGTTTTGATTGCTAGAATGATTGCTAGTATGAGTGCTTATGTGAATGGTATGTTTGTCATATAGATTTCATCGGAGAGTGACGAGTAGTCTATCTAGTTATTTCTCGAGAAATTCTTCTTCGTCAACATCACCAGGCAAGTCATTTTGATCATAGTATCACCTATGTTTTATGCATCATAGTTCTACCATCCTATGCCCAATTGCATGTTGCTTAGGTACTTGGAAATTTTAGTAAAGGTTGTAGTATCATGTGGTAGGCACACAACAACCCCGATACTTGGCCCCGGGGCGACAAATTTCTTATTGCTATGCTTGAGTAGACGGGATTTCGGTTGAGTGCATAACACGAGCGATGCAAGGTTGATTAAATAATCAAGACCGGTTAAGACAAGATTTTCAAGACCTCGGACGCAATGCAACTCCGGGTGAAGGACGGTTGATCGGCTCCTTGGAGAACCGAGTGGATGACCCGGGATGCTGGAGAGGCCATGACATCCTGCGGAAAGCTTCACCCAGGTTCAAAGAGACGGACAGATATTTTCAAGACCCAAGGCTTACCTGCACAGCCACAAGTCATTATGGGCTCTGGCTTGGTTGGACAACGCGGCGACTCTGGACAGGCGGTGCTAGCAGATGTAGAAGAACGGTAGGAATGGATGGGCACCGACAGGGATTCAGAGGGACCCGTTGAAAGACCATGTTTTGATCATTCGGTCTTCAAACATCCCGAAGTGCGAGGACATACACGGAGGCGATCAAATCTTGTGGGGAACGTGTGCAAAACTCTGCCGAGTACTCAAACCTAATCGATTAGCTGTGTCCACGGTCATGGACAACATGAGCCAAAGGAACTGAAGTTATCTGAAATTCTCAACACAAATAATAATATTGATGTGGGTATTATTGACAACATGGGTACGAGAATTGGTTGGTGGAACCATCTCGTTAACAACCAACAGCGTAGTAACATTTTTCTTTTAGCCCTCTCTTGATGTAGGAGAAAACTTGCTTTTCGCTAAAAACTTATAGCCCCACGTGCCATATATGCATATAGTATAGATGATTACTTTTCACCCCTCTCTTATGTGACTTGCCGGCATATTCAATATGCTGACCTACACGGCTGCAACGTCTTATGTTGCAGATATTTTTCTTCGACGAGTAAGAGTATGATTCAGGGTTACGGTCTACACTCAACTTGCCGTTGGTGTTTATTGGGACTCCACGCCCTTGACTGCTTGTGCTAAAATATTTAAGGTACATATCAGTTTTACGCTATTTACATGTGATTGCACTTTGATATATACATTGATGTACTGTGTGTGCCAGCATACTGATCCAGGGATGGCACAGAAACACAGAGGCTTGACTTGTTTTGAGTCGGGTCACTACATGCCTCCTACCCTCCCTCCCTCCTATATATATAGTCGGGTTTTAGGGCTGATTTGAGACAACTTTTTCAAGGCAGCCCGACCACATACCTCCACGGTTTTACCTCTAGATCGCGTCTCTGTGGAGCTCGGGCGGAGCCTTGCCGAGATTAGATAATCACCAACCTCCGGAGCGTCGTCACGCTGCCGGAGAACTCATCTACCTCTCCGTCTCTCTTGCTGGATCAAGAAGGCCGAGATCATCGTCGAGTTGTACGTGTGCTGAACGCGGAGGTGCCGTCCGTTCGGCACTAGATCGTGGGACGGATCGCGGGACGGTTCGTGGGACGGTTCGCGGGGCGGATCGAGGGACGTGAGGACATTCCACTACATCAACCGCGTTCACTAACGCTTCTGCTGTGCGATCTACAAGGGTACATAGATCGGAAATCCCCTCTCGTAGATGGACATCACCATGATAGGTCTTCGTGCGTGTAGGAAATTTTTTGTTTCCCATGCGACGTTCCCCAACACTGGCATCATGAGCTAGGTTCATGCGTAGATGTCTTCTCGAGTAGAACACAAAAGTTTTTGTGGGTGGTGATGTGCGTTTTGCTGCCCTCCTTAGTCTTTTCTTGATTCCGCGGTATTGTTGGATTGAAGCGGCTTGGACCGACATTACTCGTACGCTTACGAGAGACTGGTTTCATCGCTACGAGTAACCCCGTTGCTCAAAGATGACTGGCAAGTGTCAGTTTCTCCAACTTTAGTTGAATCGGATTTGACCGAGGAGGTCCTTGGATGAGGTTAAATAGCAATTCATATATCTCCGTTGTGGTGTTTGCGTAAGTAAGATGCGATCCTACTAGATACCCATGGTCACCACGTAAAACATGCAACAACAATTAGAGGACGTCTAACTTGTTTTTGCAGGGTATGCTTGTGATGTGATATGGCCAACGATGTGATGTGATATATTGGATGTATCAGATGATCATGTTGTAATAGTTAATATCGACTTGCACGTTGATGGTACGGCAACCGGCAGGAGCCATAGGGTTGTCTTTAAACTAACGTTTGTGCTTGCAGATGCGTTTACTATATTGCTAGGACGTAGCTTTAGTAGTAATAGCATGAGTAGCACGACAACCCCGATGGGGACACGTTGATGGAGATCATGATGATGGAGATCATGGTGTGACGCCGGTGACAAGATGATCGTGCCGGTGATTTGGTGATGGAGATCAAGAAGCGCATGATGATGGCCATATCATGTCACTTATGAATTGCATGTGATGTTAATCCTTTATGCACCTTATCTTGCTTAGAACGACGGTAGCATTATGAGGTGATCTCTCACTAAAATTTCAAGACGAAATTGTGTTCTCCCCGACTATTGACCGTTGCGACAGTTCTTTGTTTCGAGACACCACGTGATGATCGGGTGTGATAGACTCAACGTTCACATACAACGGGTGCAAAACAGTTGCACACGCGGAACACTCGGGTTAAGCTTGACGAGCCTAGCATGTGCAGACATGGCCTCGGAACACATGAGACTGAAAGGTCGAGCATGAATCGTATAGTTGATATGATTAGCATAGAGATGCTTACCACTGAAACTATTCTCGACTCACGTGATGATCGGACTTGAGATAGTGGATTTGGATCATGTACCACTCAAATGACTAGAGAGATGTACTTTTTGAGTGGGAGTTCTTACGTAATATGATTAATTGAACTAATTGCCACGAACATAGTCTAATGGTCTTTGCAAATTACGATGTAGCTTGCGCTATAGCTCTACAGTTTTTATATGTTCCTAGAGAAAATTTAGTTGAAAGTTGATAGTAGCAAACTTTGCAGAGGACTGTCCTCATTGCTGCGCAGAAGGCTTATGTCCTTAATGCACCACTCGGTGTTCTGCACCTCGACCGTTGTCTGTGGATGCTGTGAACATCCGACATACACGTTTCTGATGACTACACGATAGTTCAGTGCAAAATACTTAACGGCTTAGAAGCAAGGCGCCGGAGACGTTTTGAAACGTCACAAAACATAAGTGATGTTCTAAAGAGATGAAATTTTGATTTCATGCTTGTGCCCTTGTTAAGAGGTACGAGACCTCCGACAAGATTCTTTGTCCACAAAGTAAAGGAGAAAAGCTCAATCGTTGAGCGTGTGCTTAGATTGTCTGAGTACGACAATCGCTTGAATCAAGTGGGAGTTAATCTTCCAGAAGAGATAGTGATGGTTCTCCAAAGTCACTGCCACCAAGTTGTGAGAGCTTCGTGATGAACTATAACATATCAAGGATAGATACAATGATCCTTGAGCGATTCGCGATGTTTGACACTGCGAAAGTAGAAATCAAGAAGGAGCATCAATAGTTGATGGTTTGTAAAACCACTAAGTTTCAAGAAAGGCAAGGGCTAGAAGGGATACTTCGTGAAACAGCAAAACAGTTGTTGCACTAATGAAGAGACCCAAGATTAAACCCAAACCTGAGACTAAGTGCTTCTGTAATGAGGGGAACAGTCACTGAGGCGGAGCAACTCTAGATACTTGATAGATAAAAAGGCTGGCAAAAGTCAAAAGAAGTATATTTGATATACATGATGTGTACTTTACCAGTACTCCTAGTAGCATGAGGGTATTGGATACCGGTTCGGTTGCTAAGTGAATAGTAACACGAAATGATAGCTATGGCATAAATGGAGACTAGCTAAAGGCGAGGTGACGATACGTGTTGGAAGTGTTTCCAAGATAGATATGATCAAAACGTCGCACACTCCCTCTACCATCGGGATTGGTGTTAAACCTAAATAATTGTTATTTGGTGCTTGCGTTAAGCATGAACATGATTGGATCGTGTTTATTGCAATACGATTATTCATTTAAAGAGAATAATGGTTACTCTATTTGCTTGAATAATCACCTTCAATGGTTGATTGAATCTTGATCGTAGTGTTACACATGTTCATGATATTGGTGCCAAAACATACGAGGTAATGATGATAGTACCACTTACTTGTGGCACTACGGCTTGAGTCATGTTGGTATAAATTGCATGAAGAGGCTCCATGCTGATGGATCTTTATTCTCACTTGATTTTGAAATCACTAGTGACATGCAAATCATACCATATGAGCAAGGCCTTGTTTTCATTGAGATGAAACAAGATAGTAACTTGTTGGAAGTGATACATTTTGATGTATGCAGTCTAATGGGTGTTGAGGCACGCAGTGGTTATCATTATGTTCTTACTTCAATGACGATTTGAGTACATACTAGAATATTTACTTCATGAATCACAAGTCTGAAATATTGAAAAGTTCAATTCTGTTTTGGAGTGAAGTTCTTCGTAACAAGAGGAAAAATTAGCTACTATATGATCATAGAAATGAATATCTGAGTTACGAGTTTTGGTACGCAGTTAAGACAATTTGGAAATTGTTTTCGCAGTTCATGCCACCTGAAACATCATAGTGAGATGATGTGTATGAACGTCATAGCCACGCACTATTTGGTATTGTGCATGTTGTGATGTCTCTTATCGAATTACCACTATCGTTTATGGGTTATGCATTAGAGACAACCGCATTCACTTTAAATAGGGCACCGCGTATTTCCGTTGAGATGACACAGTATTGACTGAGGTTTAGAGAAATCTAAACTGTCGTTTCTTGAAAGTTTGGGGTTTCAACACTTACGTGAAAGAGTTTCAGTCTGATAAGCTCGAACCCAAAGCGGATAAATACATCTTCATAGGATATCCAAAACAGTTCGGTACATTTCCTATCTCAGATCCAAAAGCAAAGTGTTTGTTTCTAGAAACGGATCCTTTCTTGAGGAATGGTTTCTCTCGAAAGAATTGAGTGGGAGGGTAGTAGAACTTGATGAGGTTATTGAACCATCACTTCGACCAGTGTGTAGCAGGGCGCAGGAAGGTGTTCCTGTGACGCCTACACCAATTGAAGTGAAAGGTGATGATGGTGATCATCGAGCATCAGATCAAGTTACTACAAACCTCGTAGGTTGACAAGGTCGCGTACTACTGCAGAGTGGTACGGTAACCCTGTCTTGGAGGTCATGTTGTTGAGCAAGAGTGAACCTACGAGTTATGGAGAAAGAAATGGTGGGTCCGGATTCCGACAAATGGCTGGAAGCCATGAAATCCGAGAGAGGATCCATGTATGAAAACAAAGTGTAGACTTTGGAAGAACTACTTGATGGTCATAGGACTATTGAGTAAAGATGGATCTTTAAAAGGAAGACAGACGATGATGGTGATAAGTCACTATTAAGAAAAGCTCGACTTGTCGCAAAGATATTTCCGACAAGATCAAACAGTTGACTATGATGAGACTTTCTCACTTGTAGCGATGCTGAAAGTCTGTTACAATTATGTTAGTAGTTGCTGCATTATTTATGAAATATTGCACATAGGATGTCAACACATTGTTTCCTCGACAGTTTCCTTGAGCAAACATTGTATGTGATACAACCAGGAGGTTTTGTCGATCCTAAAGATACTAGCAAGTATGCAAGCTCCAGCGATCCTTCAATGGACTGGTGCAAGCATCTCGGAGTTAGAATATACACTTTGATGAGATGATCAAAGATTTTGGGTTTGTACAAGGTTTATGAGAAACTTGTATTTCCAAAGAAGTGAGTGGGAGCACTATAGAATTTCTAATAAGTATATGTGGTTGACATATTGTGGATCAGAAGTAATGTAGAATTTCTGTAAAGCATACAAGGTTGTTTGAAAGGAGTTTTCAAAGGAGTACCTGGACTGCGCTACTTGAACGTTGAGCATCAAAGATCTATGGAGATAGGTCGAAAGCGCTTAATGGAAGTTTCAACAAGATGCATGCCTTGACATGTTTTTGAAGGAGTTCAAAATAGATCAGCAAAGAAGGAGTTCTTGGTTGTGTACCGCACCTGATGTGTGCCTTGACTCAAAGTCTGTTGAGAGGTACAGAGAGTGATCCATGATTGAATCACTAGCAGCGGTCAAAATTTATCCTTAGTAACTGATGGACTAAGGAATTTTTCTCGATTATGGAGGTGGTTAAAAAGTTCGTCGTAAAGGGTTACGTCAATGCAAGCTTTGACACTAATCTGAATAACTATGAGTAGTGAAACGGATTCGTATAGTATAGTAGATATTTGGCGTATTTCCGAATAGCACATAGTAGCAGCATCTATAAGATGACATAAAGATTTGTAAAGAACACACGGATCTGAAAGTTTCAGAACCGTTGACTAAAACCTCGCTCACAAGCAAGACGTGATCAGACCCCATAACTATATGGGTGTTGGATTCGTTGCAATCACATGGTGATGTGAACTAGATTATTGACTCTAGTGCAAGTGGGAGACTATTGGAAATATGCCCTACAGGCAATAATAAATTAGTTATTATTATATTTCTTAGTTCATGATAATCGTTTATTATCCATGCTATAATTGTCTTGATTGGAAACACAGTACATGTGTGGATACATGGACAAAACACTGTCCCTAGTAAGCCTCTAGTTGACTAGCTCGTTGATCAAAGATGGTCAAGGTTTCCTGACCATAGGCAAGTGTTGTCACTTGATAACGGGATCACATCATTAGGAGAATCATGTGATGGACTAGACCCAAACTAATAGACGTAGCATGTTGATCGTGTCATTTTGTTGCTACTGTTTTCTGCGTGTCAAGTATTTGTTCCTATGACCATGAGATCATATAACTCACTGACACCGGAGGAATGCTTTGTGTGTATCAAACGTCGCAACGTAACAGGATGACTATAGAGATGCTATACAGGTATATCCGAAGGTGTTCGTTGAGTTAGTATGGATCGAGACTGGGATTTGTCACTCCGTGTGACGGAGAGGTATCTCGGGGCCCACTCGGTAATACAACATCACACACAAGCCTTGCAAGCAATGTGACTTAGTGTAAGTTGCGGGATCTTGTATTACGGAACGAGTAAAGAGACTTGCCGGTAAACGAGATTGAAATAGGTATGCGGATACTGACGATCGAATCTCAGGCAAGTAACATACCGAAGGACAAAGGGAATGACATACGGGGTTATATGAATCCTTGGCACTGAGGTTCAAACGATAAGATCTTCGTAGAATATGTAGGATCCAATATGGGTATCCAGGTCCCGCTATTGGATATTGACCGAGGAGTCTCTCGGATCTCTCGGGTCATGTCTACATAGTTTTCGAACCCGCAGGGTCTGCTCACTTAAGGTTCGACGTTGTTTTATGCGGATTTGAGTTATATGGTTGGTTACTGAATGTTGTTCGGAGTCCCGGATGAGATCATGGACGTCACAAGGGTTTCCGGAATGGTCCGGAAACGAAGATTGATATATAGGATGACCTCATTTGGTTACCGGAAGGTTTTCGTGCATTACCGGAAAAGTTTCGGGCTCATCGGTAGTGTACTGGGAGTGCCGGGAGGGGTGCCGGAGACCATCAGGAGGGGTGTCACACCCCAAGGGGTCTGATGGGCTATGGGAAGAGATAAACCAGCCCCTAGTGGGCTGGTATAAGTTCCCACTAAGGCCCATAAGGTTTGAGAAGGAAAAAACACAAGGTGAAAAGAGTTTCCAAGTGGGAAGGTGGAATCCTACTCCAAGTAGGATTGGAGTAGGACTCCTCCACCTCCAATTTCGGCCAAACCTTTAGGTTTTGAGGCTGCCTCCTCCCCTCCCTCGCTCCTATATATATAGTGGGGTTTTAGGGCTGATATGAGACAACTTTTTCAAGGCAGCCCGTCCACATACCTCCACGGTTTTACCTCTAGATCGCGTCTCTGCGAAGCTCGGGAGGAGCCCTACCGAGATTAGATAATCACCAACCTCCAGAGCGCCGTCACGCTGCCGGAGAACTCATTAACCTCTCCGTCTCTCTTGCTGGATCAAGAAGGCCGAGATCATCGTCGAGATGTACGTGTGCCGAACGCGGAGGTGCCGTCCGTTCGGCACTAGATCGTGGGACGGATCGCGGGACGGTTCGTGGGACGGTTCGCGGGGCGGATCGAGGGACGTGAGGACGTTCCACTACATCAACCGCGTTCACTAACGCTTCTGGTGTGCGATCTACAAGGGTACATAGATCGGAAATCCCCTCTCGTAGATGGACATCACCATGATAGGTCTTCGTGCTCGTAGGAAAATTTTTGTTTCCCATGCGATGCTCCCCAACAGTCATACCTAGGAATACCTGACTGAGGTACGTGCGTAGATGATGGAGATGAAGCTCATGACCACCATGATGAAGCGAAAGATGGATGATTTCAAGGAGCACCTCGGACAGTTCGAGTGGAACTAAAGTACCTCCAAGAGTGACAGATGAATAAAGTTGGCAGAAATGCTTGACCATACCGAATAATGTGGATGGAAGCATTTGTAATAAATTACTTTTGAGTTAGATTTTGAAGAAAGCAAGGATGTAATAAAGGATTGATTATGAAATGAATATGATTTATGGAAGAAGCTATGATGGATCAGCAAATGTTTTCTTAGAAACATACGAAAGCCAGAGAGTTGTGAAGATACGATAGATGTTTTGTTCAGGTTGCAGAATCATTGGATTTATCCGAGCTTCGTTCATGTACAAGAGAAATTATGCGACGCTTGTGAGGATGCCCAAGTGTTAGAATACGAGATTCACTAAGCCTTATACAAGGTAATGATTTCAGTGCGACATGGCTTGGCCACCATGATGACTTACTATTATCATTCTCTTGCTATTCGGAATGGTAAATCTGAGAGACTTACCCATAGTGAGAGACGACGTTCTTTGAAGCTTTTGTTTAAGGCTTAGAATGGTATGATGAAAGCCCCATGTACATGGCATTTGTGTCATGCGTAAGAAATTTTACGGTGAGGATGAAACCAAGACCCCTCTCTCAGCAGGATAACCACAAATGGTAGACCACCATGAGGACCATCGATTTGTTATTTAGAATTGACCACGAGACTGTCAGTCAAGAAGACCCAATAACGGAAGAAGCTTATATCAACGGAAGAGCACTCGATTTTGATGGAAGACGTTATGAATAAAACGGGAGAGCATCACCAAAGGATTTAATATGAAGACTGTGGGATGTCAGTTGCGAAAACCCCAGAGGATTTTTAAAATCTTAAGGGAGCAATATCTCTCAATTTAAGTGTGGTAGCATCCCACGTTGCCGGAGATTGGATCTGTTAGAAGACCCCCAAACACTAACCTTTCTTTCTAGCCTCTTCGAATCTCGAGGACGAGATTCATTTTAAGTGTGGTAGGTTTGTAACATCCCAAATTTTGGAAGGTTAATATAATTATTATATTGTTTGTTTGTTTGCTTGAGTGATTGAAATTTGAGTGAAATTTGAAACTTTTCAAATTTTTGGAATGAGAGGGAATAAAATGACTTTCCCCTTCTCCGGTAAATTTAAATTCGAAAGCAATGAGAGAAGATGACATGACTTCTTCAACTATAAAGAATTTGAATGGAGTTTGCATTTGAATACTTTCAAAAAAAATTCTTTTGCTCTTCTATATTTTTCTTCCCCGACAAAATGCCCCGACAAAATTCTTGCACGCAAGAAAGAGCGGAGGAAAATGACCCTCCAAAATGTGAGGCATTTCTGAAATATTTTGAGCCAAGAAGACCCAAGTTTTATGGAGAAATTAATTGCCAAAAAGAAAATAAAGCCTTAGGGATTTTTCTGAAAAAACATTTTTTTAAAAGTTTTTATTTTGGTTTTGGAAAAATGATAATCAATTAGGAAATATTTTTCTGATCGATTTGGTATATAATACTCCATATAAATTATTTCCTTTTATTTTTTCTCTTGTTGTTTAAAAAAATCAGGAGATTTTCCTCGGCAAATCCCCCCATCGCTGCGAGAGATTCCTGGCCATCCCCACGAGCATCCAACCCTCCAGCGCACCCCTCTTCCTTTCTTTATTTTTTTTCTTTCTCTTTCTTTTCTTTCCTTTCTTTTTTTTCTTCCTTCTTTGTTCTTCCTTCCTTCTTTCTTCCCACGTGACCCTTTACCTTTCCAGCGCACAGCCATGGCGTGACCTCCTGCCACCCCTGATTCGATGGGATCCCCCCCCCCCCCGATTCCCCCTCCCCCTTCCTTCCTTCGGCCACCTCTGCCCCTATATAAACCGCTGCCGCACCACCCCCTCGGACCCCTCCTCCCCTCGCCGTCACGCCGCCTCGCCCCTACCTCTGTTGCTCGCCGGAGCAACACCACAGGAATTTTTCCCCGCTCCGCCCCGGTCACCACCTCGCCCCCACGCACCATCGGGACCACCAGCAAGTTCCCCACAACCACCGCGTCCCATTTTCCCCCTAGCCCGACCCATCGCCGCTCCATGCCACTGCACCACCCCCTCGCCGGAATTCGGCCATCACCAGGAGCTCCAGGAGCTCGAGCTCCCTCGCCCAGGAGCGCCTCTCCCCCCCACCAGTGACCCCTTCCTCCACCGGCCCCCTCCTCCGCCACCCCACCCCGCCGGCGAC
>NC_058520.1:275529337-275536837 GCF_904849725.1 Hordeum vulgare subsp. vulgare
CCTTGGTGAACCTTTCCGCAGGATGTCATGGCCTCTCCAGCATCCCGGGTCATCCACTGGGTTCTCCAGGGAGCCGATCGACCGTCCTTCACCCAGAGTTGCATTGCGTCCGAGGTCTTGAAAATCTTGTCTTAACCGGTCTTGATTATTTAATCAACCTCGCATCACTCGTGTTATGCACTCAACCGAAATCCCGTCTACTCAAGCATAGCAATATAAAATTTGTCATCCCGGGCCTAGTAACGGGGTTGTTGGGTGCCTACCACATGATACTACAATATGTAACCATAATTTCCAAGTACCTAGTGAGCATGCAAATGGGCATAGGATGGTAGAACTACGATGCATAAAACATAGGTGTTACATGATCAAATGACTTGCCTGGTGATGTTGACGAAGAAGAATTTTCTCGAGAAGTAACTTGATAGACTACTCGTCACTCTCCGATGAAATCTATATAACAACCATATCATTCACATAAGCACTCATACTAGCAATCATTCTAGCAATCAACACAAAAGAGAGAGCGAATAGGAATTCGAAGGAAACTTCAAATAAGACTAGGGAGTCTTCTACTACATCAAACACTAAATAGTTGTTGTGCAACGGAAAATAATAACAGGGACTAAGATATAAATTTAACTAAGATAAAATAAAGTATTTTTCACAAAACTATTTGAAAGTATTTCCAAACGGGATTTGAAACTGTAGAGAAATCAATTGCAAGTTATTAGAGAACTAGAATTGATTTCATAATAACAAATAAAATAAAATAAAAAGTTGTTGAGAACCTACTGTTATCTAACAGAAAACCAAATATAAACTTTCTCAAATATAAAAGAAACTAATTTAAAAACAAATATAGAAAAAGAAATAGCTATAATCCTAAAAGAACTAAAACAGAATCTGTTTTGGTAAAAACCCCAATTAAAAATTTTAAAAAAAAATTGAAACTTAAAGTACTGAAAGATATGATCAATAGGAAGCAGAAGCAAAACAAACTTTAATTCAAATCTGATCTAACTCAATTTTTATAAATCCAAACATAGGCAAATTATATATCTGCAGAAACTTCATAAAATTTGTGATCCAACGCAAAAAGAATCATCTAATTTGGAGTTACACACTAATAGATATGAATTTTCTAAAATTGCAATTTTCTGAAAGAACTTCAATACGGGATTTCGTGGATCTCACCGGAGTTTGTCGCCGGAGTTGGAGAAGATGGCGGGAAGATTGCTCCGGTGGCCGGCCGAGGTGGTGAAGAGGTCCAGGTGATGGAGGAGGGCTCGGGCGGAAGGTTGGTGGCGTCGGCGGGGCGTGGGGGCGACGGGAGGGAGCAGCAGGAGCTCCGGCAAGTTCCTGTTGGAGGCGAACTCCGGCGAGGTGGGGGCTGCGTTCCGACGAGGGGAGGGGCTGGGCTATGGGGAAAATGGGGAGAGGAGGTTGAGGGGAGTATTTATAGGGGCTCGGGGTGCTCGGAGAAGGAAGGAGCAAGGAGATCAGGAAGGTTGAGATTCCTCTCACCATGGCTATGGAAGTTTCGTGTGAGAAGGAGAACGTGAGGAAGAAGAAGATCCTGTTGGGCCAGTTTTTGGAAAGGTCTTAATGGGCCACCGTTTATTTCCATTTCAACATGATTTCTTTCCTTTTTCAAAACTAGGAAACTAAAACGATAAAAGGGAAATCAAATCAATTCGGAATATAGAGTTTCTATATACTAAAATTATCAGAAAAATAAAATCTAAATGATGGGCATTTTTTCCACGGCCAAAATAAAAACTAAAAAAAAATGTTTTTCCAAAAAATCCCTAAAAGCATTATTTCTTTTTGCAATTATTTTCTCAAATTAAATTTTCTTTCCTTGGCTCAAAATACTTCAACAAATGCCCCTGGCTCTGGAGGGTCATGTTCCTCCTCTCTTTTCTGTTTGACAGAATATTATTCCCCGGCATTTCTTGAGTGGAGGGAAAATAGAATTTGCAAATTAAAATCGAAGGAAATTCAAATGCCAGCTCCATTCAAATTCTTTATAGTTGAAGAAGTCATGTCATCTTCTCTCATTGCTTTTAAAAGATTGAATTTGAATTCATCGGAGATGGGGAAAGTCATTTTATTCCCTCTCATTCGAAAGTTTTTGAAAAGTTTCAAATTTCACACAAGTTTCAATCACTCAAGCAAACAATCAAACAATCTAATAATTATTTTAACATTCCAAAATTTGGGATGTTACACTCTGTTAAGATCCCGTCTTATTCAGAAGTGCTATGATAATCCGAAGAAGAAGACTTGTGCATGCAAGATCTGTGGAGAAATAGGACACACCCAGGAGGAACACAAGGATGGATGCACTCATTGTGAAGAAAATCACCCAGCTGAGGAATCCCCAACTAGTCAGGTGACTTGTTTCTTGTGTGAAGGAACCACCCACTACCCAGCTCAGTGTCACATTTACCCCAAGTATACCTAAAACCCGCAGACCCCGGGACTAACAAGGATCAAGTACTATGTTTTTGGAGAAGGAAACTTGTATCAGCAAACGTTTTCTTAGGAGCATACGAAAACTCAAGAGTTGTGAAGATACGATAGATGTTTTGTTGAGCTTGCAGAACCAATGGATTATCCGAACTTCGTCCGTGGACCAGAGATATTCTGCAATGCTTGTGAGGATGCCCAAGTGTTAGAATACGAGATTCACTAAGCCTTATACAAGGTAATGATTTCAGTGCGACATGGCTTGGCCACCATGACGACTTACTATTGTCATTCTCTTGCTATTCGGAATGGTAAATCTAAGAGACTTACCCATAGTGAGAGACGACGTCCTTGGAAGCTTTTGTTTGAGCCTTAGAATGGTATGATGAAAGCCCATGTACATGGCACTTGTTGTCACGCATAGGAAGTTTTACGGTGAGGATGAAAACCAAGACCCCTCTCTCTGCAGGATAACCACAAATGGTAGACCACCATGAGAAACATCGATAGGTTATTTTGAATTGACCACGAGACTGTCAATTAAGAAGACCCAGTAACGGAAGAAGCTTATATCAACGGGAGAGCATCACCAAAGGATTTATAATGAAGACTGTGAGGAGTCAGATGCCAAAAACCCCACAGGATTGTTAAAATCTTAAGGGACCAGTACCTCTCATTTTAAGTGCAGTAGCATCCCACCTTGCCGGAGATTGAATTTGTTAGAAGACCCCAAACCCTAACCTTTCTTTCTAGCCTCTTCGAATCTCGAGGACGAGATTCATTTTAAGTGTGGTAGTTTGTAACATCCCAAAATTATAAATTTTGGAATGTTAATATAATTATTAGATTGTTTGTTTGTTTTTTTGCTTGAGTGATTGAAATTTGTGTGAAATTTGAAACTTTTCGAAACTTTTGAATGAGAGGGAATAAAATGACTTTCCCCTTCTCCGGTGTATTCAAATTCAATCTTTTAAAAGCAACGAGAGAAGATGACATGACTTCTTCAACTATAAATAATTTGAATGGAGATATTTGCATTTGAATTCTCTTGCATTTTTATTTGTTTTCTTCGTGCAAGAAATGCCGGGAAATACTTTCTGTGAAACAGAAAAGAGAGGAGGAAAATGACCCTCCAAAGTGCGGGCAATTTCTGAAATATTTACAAAAAAAGAAATAAAGCAATTTGAGGAATTTCTGAAAAAACATTTTTTTAAAGTATTTATTTTTGCTTTGGAAAAATGTTATTCGGGTAGAGGATATTTTTCTGATTTTTTTGGTATATAATACCCTATAGTGAATATTTTTATTTAATTCCTTTTATTAGCTTTTGGTTTCTGTTTCGGAAAAGAGTTAGAAAATAGGAAAGTATTTTTTTTTCTTCTTTAGAAACCGCTGCCGAGCGTTTATTAGGCCTGGGCCACAATCCCCCGCCGCCAGGGATGGATCCCTTAACCTCAGGCCGACCGACCCTTCTTTCCCCGCCTCCACCCACTGCCCGCTGGACCCCACCGCCCGAGCCTCTCCCTCCCGCGGCCACCTTCTCCTTCCTCCTTCCTATTTCGTGCCCGAGACCGAGCCTACTCCTGGAATTCGGGATTCCTACCCCGATTTCCTCTCTCCCCTTCCTTTCTACTCCCCCTCATGGCCTATAAATACCCCGAGCCTCGCCGCCCCCGTTCCCACCCTCGCCGCCACCATGCCCCATCCCCGCCGCCCGAGCCGTCCCTCGCCGGCAACAGCTCCTGCTGCCAACTTCGGCCGCCCCTGGGAACGCCACCCGAGCCCCTCTCCGCCCCCCGAGCCCCACCCCGCGGAGGAGGACCACCGCCGCGGCCACCCCGTCTCCTCCACCGCCCCCCGGAGCCTCCCCTCGCCGGCGACCATCCTCTCCCTCGCCGGAGTAACCTTCACAGCACGACAGCTCCCTCCCCTCTCTGTTCTTTCTTTTGTTTTTCTTTATAGCCCTTAGATCTTAGATGTAGGGTATAGATTAGATCCTATAGTACCCCTTCGGTTTAGAGTAGAAAACCGGCGGTTTTTAGTTCACTTATGTTTTAGGCAGCAGTTTTTATTAGCCTCCGGCCTTTTGCTCAAAACGTTGCAACAAACGCCTCCACAGCCTATAGTAGCATGCCACGTGTACCCCTGTTTGTTAGCTAGTTAACTTCTGTTTTTCTGTCTAAATTGCAAAAATAGAAAGTTTCTGTTTTGTTTTGGCCACAACTTTTGAGCCCGAAGTCCAATGACATTGATTCTTGTTCCAGTAGACTTGAAATATTCTGTAGTTTTTAAAAACATATAATTTGTCTATGTTTGAAGTTTTCAAATATAAGTTAGATCAGATTTAGTTTAAACTTTGTTTTGCCTATTCCAGGAGCTTAAAAATTGATTTTAATTTGATTCCTTTTGGTACTGATCACTAGTGATCTTATTTATCTGTGGTAAAACTTTCAGATTTGGTTGAGTATTTTAGCTCACTGTTTCATGTAAAACAATTTCTGTTTCACCTCTTTTAGGATTTCGGCTAATTCCTTTTCTACTTTTGTTTTAAAATATTTTCTTTATTATTTCAGAAACATTATTATTATGTTCTGTTTCTGTTAGATAAACAGTAGTTTTGCAACAAGTTTTTATTTCATTTTTATTTGTTATCATGAAATCAATTTTAGTTCCTTAGTAACTTGCAATTGGTTTCGGCACTGTTTCAAATCCCGTTTGGGAATACTTTCAAAAAGTTTTGTGAAAAAAATACTTTATTTTATCCTAGTTAAACTTATATCTTAGTTCCTTGTTATTATTTTCTGTTAGACAAAAACTAATTAGTGTTTGAAGTAGTAGAAGACTCCCTAGTCTTATTTGAAGTTTCTTTCCGTTTCTTATTCGCTCTCTCTCTTTTGTTTTGATTTTTAGAATGATTGCTAGTATGAGTGCTTATTTTAATGATATGTTTGTTATATAGATTTCATCGGAGAGTGACGAGCAGTCTATCAAGTTATTTTCTCGAGAAATTCTTCTTCGTCAACATCACAGGCAAGTCACTTTGATCATACTATCACCTATGTTTTAAGCATCGTAGTTCTACCATCCTATGCCCAATTGCATGATGCTTAGGTACTTGGAAATTTTAGTATAGATTGTAGTATCATGTGGTAGGCACACAACAACCCCGATACTTGGCCCGGGACGACAAATTTCATATTGCTATGCTTGAGTAGACGGGATTTCGGTTGAGTGCATAACACGAGTGATGCGAGGTTGATTAAATAATAAAGACCGGTTAAGACAAGATTTTCAAGACCTCGGATGCAATGCAACTCTGGGTGAAGGACGGTTGATCGGCTCCCTGGGGAACCCAGTGGATGCCCGGGATGCTGGGGACGGCCATGACATCCTGCGGAAGGTTCACCCAGGCTCAAAGAGACGGATGGACGGACGGATATTTTCAGGACGGCCATGACATCCTGCACAACCACAAGTCATTATGGGCTCTGGCTTGGTTGGACAACGCGGCGACTCTGGACAGGCGGTGCTAGCAGATGTAGAAGAACGGTAGGAATGGATGGGCACCGACACGGATTCAGAGGGACCCGTTGAAAGACCATGTTTTGATCATCCGGTCTTCAAACACCCTGAAGTGCGAGGACATACACGGAGGGGATCAAATCTTGTGGGGAACGTGTGCAAAACTCTGCAGAGTACTCAAACCTAATCGATTAGTCGTGTCCACGGTGATGGACAACTTGAGCCAAAGGAACTGAAGTTATCTGGATTTCTCAACACCATTATATATATTTGATGAGGGTAATTATTGACAACTCGGGTACGAGAACTGGTGGCGGAACCGTCTCGTTAACAACCAACCTTTGTAGTAACATTTTGCTTTTAGCCCCTCTTGATGTAGGAGAAAACTTGCTTTTCGCTAAAAACTTATAGCCCCAGCTGCCATATATGCATGTAGAGATAGTTGATTATTATTTTACCCCCTCTCATATGTGACTTGCCGGCATATTCAATATGCTGACCTACACGGCTGCAACTTCTTATGTTGCAGATATTTTTCATCGACGAGTAAGAGTACGATTCAGGGTTACGGTCTACACTCAACTTGCCGTTGGTGTTTATTGGGACTCCACTCCCTTGACTGCTTCCGCTGAAATATTTAAGGTATATATCAATTTTACGCTATTTACATGTGATTGCACTTTGATATATACATTGATGTACTGTGTGTGCCAGCATACTGATCCAGGGATGCCACCGGAACACAGAGGCTTGACTCGTCTTGAGTCGGGTCGCTACAAATCATCTATACTATATGCATATATGGAAGGTGGGGCTATAAGTTTTTAGCGAAAAGCAAGTTTTCTCCTACATCAAGAGAGGGCTAAAAGAAAAATGTTACTACATTGTTGGTTGTTAACAAGATGGTTCCGCCAACCAATTCTCGTACCCGAGTTGTCAATAATTCCCACAACAATATTATTATTTGTGTTGAGAATTTCAGATAACTTCAGTTCCTTTGGCTCAAGTTGTCCATGACCGTGGACACGGCTAATCGATTAGGTTTGAGTACTCTGCAGAGTTTTGCACATGTTCCCCACAAGATTTGATCGCCTCCGTGTATGTCCTCGCCCTTCAGGGTGTTTGAAGACCGGATGATCAAAACATGGTCTTTCAATGGGTCCCTCTGAATCCCTGTCGGTGCCCATCCAATCCTACCATTCTTCTACATCTTCTAGCACCGCCTGTCCAGAGTCGCCGCATTGTCCAACCAAGCCAGAGCCCATAATGACTTGTGGATGTGCAGGTAAGCCTTGGGTCTTGAAAATATCTGTCCGTCTCTTTGAGCCTGGGTGAAGCATTCCGCAGGATGTCATGGCCGTCTCCAGCATCCCGGGTCATCCACTGGTTTCTCCAGGGAGCCGATCATCGTCCTTCACCCAGAGTTGCATTGCATCACGAGGTCTTGAAAAGTATTTACTTAACCGGTCTTGGTTATTAAATTATTCTCGCATCACTCGTGGT
>NC_058520.1:275581837-275591837 GCF_904849725.1 Hordeum vulgare subsp. vulgare
GTGGGCAATTTTTGAAATGTTGGAGCCAAGAAAACCCAAAGATTATTTGCAAAAATGTTTGCAAAAAGAAATAAATCAAATTTTCGAAAAAAAACATTTTTTTAGTTTTTTATTTTTGCTTTAAAAAAATGTTATTCGTGTAGAGGATATTTTTCTGATTTTTTTGGTATATACCCTATATTAATATTTTGATTTATTTCCTTTTATTTAGCTTTTGATTTTCTGTCTCGGAAAAAGTTAGAAATAGGAAGGTGTTTTTTTTTTCTTTTTGGCGCTGCCCTCGAGCGCCATATGAGGCTGGGCCGAATCCCCACTGCCCAGGGATCAAATCCCTTTTAAACCCGATCGAGCCTCCCTCCCCGTCGGTCATCCCTCTCCTCTCTTTCCTTTTCTTCTGCCCGAGACCGACTCCTCCCGAGTACCCACGATTCCCTTCCCCGAGTTCCCCCTCTCCCTTCCTTTCTACCCCCCTCCCCTGGCCTATTTAAACCCCAGCGCCTCGCCGACCCCGTTCCCACCTTTTCCTCGCCGAGCCGCAGCCCGAAGCACCGCTGCCGCCGCTCGCCGGAGCAGCAAGGCTGCTCACCTTCAGCAACCCCTGGAGCAGCGCCCCCCCCCACCGAGCCCCTCTCCGCATCGAGCACCTCCCCCGAGGAGGAGGACTGCCCCGCCGCCGCCTCCCCATCTCCCCCCACCGCCCCGGAGCCCCCTCCCCCCTCGCCGGCGACGCCCCCACCGGAGTACTGCCCCCAGCACGGTAGTTCTTCTCTCCCCCTCTGTTGCTTTCTTTTTTTGTTTTGTAGCCGTTGGATCTTAGCTATAGGGTGTGGATTAGATCTAGGGATAACTCTTCGGTTTAGTTTAGAAAACCAACGGTTTTATTTTCACTTATGATTTAACCAGCGAATTTTGTTAAGCCTAGGCCCTTTGCTCCTAGCCATGAAACAAACGCTCCGCAGCCAATAGCATCATGCCACGTATACCCCTCTTTTTACTACTAGTTAGTTTTATTTTTTCTGTATATATTACAAAAATAGAAACTTTCTGTTTTGTTTTAGCCACAACTTTTTATCCCGAAGTCCAATGACATTGATTCTTTTTCAAGTGGCTCAAAAATTTCCTGTAGTTTTTAAAAACATACAATTTGTCTATGTTTGAAATTTTCAAATATAAGTTAGAGAAGATTTAGTTTAAACCTTGTTTTGCCTATTCCAGGAGTTTAAAAAACGATTTTGAGTTGATTCTTTTGCTACTGCTTCCTGGTTATAAAATCTTACTGTGGTAGAAGTTTCAATAAATTTAAAGTATTTTTACTGGTGTTTTCAAGAGAAACAAGTTTCTGCCATACCGGCGCGCGTGGAATTCTTTTGCTTAGGCTTTCGCAAATCATTACTAGCGATGTTATTTTACTCGTAGCTTGACTGAATTGCTTATGGTGTGCTTTGTGTTTGTATCGGTAGATCATCTGGAGTGTGAAGCGTGTTACTTAGAGGCGCTCGAGCAAGACAACTATCATGTTATTTTACCTATGTTTTCGATGCATGGTAGATCACCTTCTTTGCCAAATTGCATGCTGCCTAGGTACTTGGAAACCTTAGTATAAGTTGTAGCATCATGTGGTAGGAACACAACAACCCGATACTTGGCCCCGGGACGACAATTTCTTAATGCTATGCTTGAGTAGACGGGTTATCGGTTGAGTGTATACCACGAGTGAGGCGAGGTTGATTAAATAATCAAGACCTGCTAAGACAAGAATTTCAAGACGTCGGACGCAATGCAACTCTGGGTGAAGGACGGTTGATCGGCTCCCTGGAGAACCCAGTGGATGCCCGGGATGCTGGAGAGGCCATGTCATCCTGCGGAAAGCTTCATCCAGGCTCGAAGAGACGGACGGAGACTTCAAGACTCAAGGCTTACCTGCACAGCCACAAGTCATTATGGGCTCTGGCTTGGTTGGACAACGCGGCGACTCTCGACAGGCGGTGCTAGCAGATGTAGACGAACGGTAGGAATGGATGGGCACCGACAGGGATTCAGAGGGACCCGTTGAAAGACCATGATTTGATCATCCGGTCTTCAAACACCCTGAAGTGCGAGGACAAACCCGGAGGCGATCAAATCTTGTGGGGAACGTGTGCAAAACTCTGCAGAGTGCCCAACCTAATCGATTAGCCGTGTCCACGGTCATGGACAACTTGAGCCGAAGGCATTGTATTTCCCCTGAACTCTCGACACAACTTAATAATGATGTGGGTGTTAACAACTATTCGGGTACGAGAACTGGTTGGCGGAACCATCTCGTTAACAACAAACATTGTAGTAATATTTTGCTTTCAACCCCTTTTGTTGTAGGGTAAAACTGGCTTTATGCAAAAACTTAGCTCCACCGGCCAAATATGCATGTAGAGATAGTTGATATTTATTTTACTCCTCTCTTTGATGACTTGCCGGCATATTCAATATGCTGACCTACACGGCTGCAACGTATCATGTTGTAGAGTACTTTTCCGACCAGGAGTGAGGCTACGATCTATGCTCAGCGACATGCCCTTGGAGTCGGATGGACTCGTCTACCTAATGCTTCCGCTAGTCTTCGTCAGATAATCTCATGAGTTGGCCTTCAGCCACTTTATTGTAATCCTTTATTGTAATAAAGTACTCTTTATGAGATTTCGATTAATAAAGCTGTGTCATTGAACTCTTGAATATATACATTATGTACTGTGTGTGTACGAGCATGATCTTGGGATGGTACGGAAACACCAGAGGCTTGACTCGTCTTGAGTCGGGTCGCTACAGAAATGGTATTCAGAGCACACGCTGACCTTAGGACGTAACCTCTAGGAATGGAAAAGCCTTAGGAAGAAAACTATTTTCTCTTATGTCTATGAATCTTCTGTTTCCTCTTCTGATCATTTCTGACTTCTCTCCGATTTTCCAATGTTTAGATGGCCACCTTCATCCCTGTTAAGTTCACGGTGTTTTGCCAGCCCGACACCACTATGCCGTTCGGAAAGGAGCTGGTGCAGATCACCAAGGATTTGAGGATTGCTCTGCCGACTATCACAGGGAAGCCAACTTCGTCTTACCCGGAGGATTCACGCTACAGGATCGAGGTGCATATTCCCGGAAGGACATTCCAGCCGCGCACTGAGCCGATGGATTTCAAGTTCATCGCACCCCACTGGATTCTCGGAAGGGACATGGCGATCCATTGTGCACTCGGACGTATCAAGGAAGAATACAAAGGCTGCCCTATTTCTCCAGACCTATTCACCGTATCCCGGAGAAACAAATACGGAGAAATCATCTCAAGAAAGACCAAGGACGCTCTCTTGTCTTATGCTCAGACCTTGGAGAAGTACAGCGGGACTCTGGAGCATCACGTGATCAAGGATGCCAGGAAGATCAAGCAACTGTCACTCCGCGAGCTTGAACTTGAAGAGGCAGCCCGGGAAGCCCACTATGAGCATGAACTGGAGGTGAAGGACTTTCTGGAGCGGATCGAGAAGCTGAAGACTCGAGTTGCATACCTGGAGGAGGAACTGGACATAGGCGAGAACCTTCATCCCGAAGGAGACGTAGCCCCCTTGATCAGCAACGATGAGGACTATGAAGAAAGCTCCACCGAAGGACCCATCATCATGCGTTTCTGAGGAGGACACTTAGACTAGACCACCGAATTTACTTTATCGTTATACGTTTTAGGCCGATGTTTAGGATTATCGAATTTTGTATCCCCGTGTGAACCTTTGTGATGATATCGAATAAAATGTGTGGCGTGATACTTGTTTGTTGCCTTCATATGGGTAGTGTAATTACTCTTAGACCATTGTTCTATGCTAATCTCACCCCTCTACAAACATCAGATGCCTCCGAGACGCGCCCCTGAGTCCAACTTTCCGTCGGAACTCACCCAGTTGATCCAGCAACAAAACACCCTGATGCAGCTGATCATCCAGAACCAGAACAATAACAACAACCGTCACCCACCCCAGGCCGACAATCTCACCCGTTTCCAGAGGTTGAACCCTCCAACTTTCTCCAGCAGCATTGAGCCCATTGTGGCAGATGATTGGCTCCGCAAGATGGAGCATGAACTTATCACTGCTAGTTGTACTGAAGCTGAGAAGGTGCGTTTTGCCGCGCATCAACTTGAAGGCCCTGCAGCTGCTTGGTGGGAGAACTACACCACCACTTATCCCATTGCTGGAGTCACTTGGGAGCAATTCAAGCAAGCCTTCCGCACCACACATGTCTCAGCTGGTGCAATGAGTCTGAAGAAGCGTGAGTTTCGCAAGTTACGCCAGGGGAATCGCTCTGTAGCCCAGTACGTCGATGAATTCAGCATGCTAGCCCGTTATGCACCTGGAGATGTGGCCGATGATGCGGCCAAGAAGGAAAAGTTCTTGGAAGGACTCAATGATGAGCTAAGCATTCAGTTGACGGTAGCCACCTTCAACAACTACCAGGAGCTGGTTGATAAGGCCCTCATCTTGGAGGGGAAACACCAGCAGATGGAGAACCACGAGCGAAAGTATGGGGTTCGAAAGTTCAACTCCGGCACTCAGCAGAAGCCTCGCTACACCCCTTATCCAGCGAATACCGGTACTGGATCCGGTAAGTTTGGAGGACACGTTCAGCATAACCACCCAGTGCACAACCATGGAGGCCACAACCATGGAGTAAATGGGAACCACCGCAACAACAGCAACTTCAAGAATGGCGATACTGGCACTCAGCAGCATTCAACTCCAGCTCAGAAGGATCTGACTCACATCACCTGCTTCAAGTGTCAGAAGACGGGACACTATGCCACTGAATGTCCCCAGAACGAGCAGGGAAATGGAAACGGCAACGGCAACTCTGCAGCAAAGAAGCCTAATCCTTTTCCTCGAGCTGAGGTGAACCACCTTGATGTTGAAGAGGTCTATGATCACCCCGATACTGTGGTTGGTAAGTTTTTGCTAAATTCACATCCAGTATTGGTACTTTTTTATTATGGTGCAACACATTCATTCATATCAAGGGTAGTTGTGGAAAAGTATAGTTTGCCAACTAGAACCCTCAACCAGCCTATTAAGGTCAGTTCCCCAGGAGGCATGATAACAGCCGCGATAGGATACCATGCTTTGAGTCTCAACATCGGGAACCATAATTTTCCCACCGACCTCATCGTATTAGAGTCCCAGGGATTGGATGTAATCCTAGGCATGGATTGGTTGCCCAAGTATGAAGGGAATATCGATTGTGCCCTTAAGTCTATTTTGCTCACCACCCCCGAGCAGAAGCGGATTAAGTACGTGTCTCAGCGCCCGACACGGAGTAAGCGAGTAAACTCTCTCACGGGAGTAGTCCAGGAGGAAGTACCGATTGTATAGGAGTACCCAGATGTATTTCCAGAGGAATTGCCGGGCATGCCACCCGATAGAGAGATTGAGTTCTTGATTGAACTATTACCCGGAACAGCCCCGATATCCAAGAGACCCTATCGGATGCCCGCAAATGACTTGATAGAAATCAAGAAGCAAATTAAGGAGTTATTTGAGAAAGGGTATATTCGCCCAAGTTCTTCACCTTGGGGAGCCCCAGTGCTCTTGGTTGAAAAGAAGGACAAGTCCTTGAGGATGGTTGTCGATTATCGTGCATTGAACGATGTGACCATCAAGAACAAGTACCCCTTGCCGATGATCAATGATCTGTTTGATCAGTTAGTTGGAGCTCGCGTATTTTCAAAGATCGATCTTCGATCCGGGTATCATCAATTGAAGATTCATGAACAGGATATACCCAAGACAGCCTTCACCACTCGGTACGGCTTGTATGAGTACACGGTCATGTCATTTGGACTGACTAATGCTCCGGCATATTTTATGAATCTGATGAACAAGGTATTTATGGAATACTTGGACAGGTTGTCGTGGTGTTCATCGATGACATACTCATATTCTCCAAGAACGAAGAGGAACACAAGGAACACCTGCGTCTAGTTCTGGAGAAGCTTCGAGAGCATAAGCTATATGCGAACTTTAGCAAATGTGAGTTTTGGTTGACGGAAGTCGGATTCGTCGGACATGTCATCTCAGGAGAAGGAATAGCAGTGGACCCTGCCAAGGTCACAGCAGTCACCGAATGGGTAGCACCCACTTCAGTGAAGGAGATCCGTAGTTTCCTCGGACTTGCCGGATATTACCGAAGGTTCATTGAGAATTTCTCAAAGATTGCCAAGCCCATGACAGAGTTGTTGAAGAAGGAATCCAAGTATATTTGGACTGAGGAATGTCAAACCAGTTTTCAAGAGCTGAAGAAACGTCTTGTTGCAGCCCAGTGCTGATATTGCCGAACATTCGGAAGGATTTCCAGGTTTATTGTGACGCTTCTCGTCAAGGACTTGGAGGGGTGCTCATGCAAGAAGGAAAAGTTGTAGCCTATGCATCCAGACAGCTCAGACCTCATGAGTTGAATTATGCTACACATGACTTGGAACTAGCAGCCGTAGTGCACGCTCTCAAGACCTTGAGACATTTCCTGATCGGAAATAGTTGTGATGTTTACACTGATCACAAGAGCCTGAAATATATCTTCACGCAGAAGGAGTTGAACCTCAGACAGAGGCGATGTCTAGAGTTGATCAAGGACTATGACATGAGATTGCATTATCACCTAGGCAAGGCAAATTTGTAGCCGATGCGTTGAGCCGCAATAGTTATGTGAACACACTCACAGCTGGAGGATTACCCCAGGAGTTAGTCGATCACCTCCGAGAGCTCAAATTGGAAATAATTCCAAGAGGATTTGTTGCCACTCTAGAAATTCAGTCTACTTTGACAGAAAAGATCCGCGAGGCACAGAAATCAGACAAGGAGATAGCTGAGATTAAGCAGAAAATGGAAGACGGGAAGGATAAAGGTTTTCGTGAGGATGAACATGGAACTCTATGGTTTGAGGATCGCATCTATGTGCCCAATGATCCCGAACTCAGGAAGTTGATACTTCAGGAGGCCCATGATTCCCCGTACTCGATACACCCCGGCAACACCAAGATGTATCTGGATCGGAAAGAAAGTTTCTGGTGGACAGGATTGAAGAAAGACATTGCCGAGTACGTAGCTATATGCGATGTTTGTCAGCGAGTAAAAGCCGAGCATCAGAAACCAGCAGGTTTGCTCCAACCTCTGCCGATACCCGATTGGAAATGGGAAAAGCTTGGTATGGACTTCATCACAGGATTACCCAGGACCCGTTCTGGCTATGATTCTATTTGGGTTGTGGTCGATCGTTTGACCAAGGTAGCTCACTTAATTCCGGTAAAGACTACTTACACGAGTGCCAAGCTGGCCAAGATATATATGACGAGGATCGTATGTCTGCACGGAGTACCGAAGAGCATTGTGTCCGATAGAGGGACTCAGTTCACATCCAAATTTTGGCACCAACTGCATGAAACCTTGGGAACGAGATTGGAGTTCAGTACAGCTTTTCACCCGCAGACAGATGGACAGGCCGAGAGAGTTAATCAGATTCTGGAGGACATGTTGAGAGCTTGCGCACTAGACTATGGGTCTAGCTGGGATGACAATTTACCGTATGTTGAGTTCTCATACAACAACAGCTACCAGACCAGTCTGAAGATGGCCCCTTTCGAAGCTCTATACGGAAGGAGGTGCAGAACACCGTTGATGTGGGATGGAGTTGGAGACCGACAACTTTTTGGTCCCGACCTTATCCGAGATTCTGAAGAGAAGGTCAAGCTTATTCGTGACCGACTCAAGATAGCTCAGTCCAGGCAGAAGAGTTATGCCGACAGCAAACGCAAGGAAGTAACGTACGAAGTGGGAGACCGAGCATATCTTCGGGTGTCTCCACTTCGAGGAATCAAGAGATTCGGTGTGAAAGGAAAATTAGCACCACGTTTCATTGGCCCCTACAAAATTCTTGAGCGTAGAGGCGAAGTTGCGTACAAACTGGAACTGCCGGAAGGATTTTCCGGAGTTCATGATGTCTTCCATGTTTCCCAGTTGAAGAAATGCCACGCTGAGATGGTCGATGTTCCGTTGAGAGATACAGTGCCCCTAGAGGCCATACAGCTTGACAGTGATCTGACGTATGAGGAGAAACCCGTCAGGATTCTCGAGACTGCCAACAGAGTTACCCGCAGCAAGATCATCAAGTTCTGCAAGGTGTTGTGGAGCCACCACACCGAGGAAGAAGCCATCTGGGAACGAGAAGAGGATCTTCGTCGAGACCACCCGCACCTATTCTCTAGCCAACCCGAATCTCGAGGGCGAGATTCATCTTAAGGTGGGTAGGTTTGTAACATCCCAATTTTCCTAATTGGGAATGTTTTACATTGTAGCTAAGCATCTATGCATAAGTGATTGAAAAACATTTAGCACGTGATTTCTTTCGTCTTTTGATTTGCATTTTCATTTTTCCTCGCACGAGAAATGCGCGGAGAAATACCCTCTTGCACGCAAGAGAGAGAGCGGAGGAAAATGACCCTCCAAAGAGCGGGCAATTTTTGAAATGTTGGAGCCAAGAAAACCCAAAGATTATTTGCAAAAATGTTTGCACAAAGAAATAAAGCAAATTAGGGAATTTCTAAAAAAACATTTTTTCAGTTTTTATTTTTGCTTTAAAAAAATGTTATTCGGGTAGAGGATATTTTTCTGATTTTTTTGGTATATAATAACCCATATTAATATTTTGATTTATTTTCTTTTTTTAGCTTTTGATTTTCTGTCTCGGAAAAAGTTAGAAATAGGAAGGTGTTTTTTTTTCTTTGTGCCGCAGCCCCCGAGCGCCATATAAGGCTGGGCCGAATCCCCACTGCCCAGGGATCAAATCCCTTTTAAACAGGCCGACTGCCCCTTCTTTCGGTCGCCTCCACCCACTGGCCGAAGGACCCCACCCGACCGAGCCTCCCTCCCCGTCGGTCATCCCTCTCCTCTCTTTCCTTTTCTTCTGCCCGAGACCGACTCCTCCCCAGTACCCGCGATTCCCTTCCCCGAGATCCTCCTCTCCCTTCCTTTCTACCCCCTCCCCTGGCCTATTTAAACCCCAGCGCCTCGCCGACCCCGTTCCCACCTTTTCCTCGCCGAGCCGCCGCCCGAAGCACCGCTGCCGCCGCTTGCCGGAGCAGCAAGGCTGCCCACCTTCGGCAGCCCGTGGAGCAGTGCCCCCCCCCCGAGCCCCTCTCCGCCCCGAGCGCCTCCCCCGAGGAGGAGGACTGCCCCGCCGCCGCCTGCCCATCTCCCCCCACCGCCCGGAGCCCCCTCCCCCCTCACCGGCGATGCCCCCACAGGAGTACTGCCCCCAAAACGGTAGTTCTTCTCTCCCCCTCTGTTGCTTTCTTTTTTTTGTTTTGTAGCCGTTGGATCTTAGCTATAGGGTGTGGATTATATCTAGGGATAACTCTTCGGTTTAGTTTAGAAAACCAACGGTTTTATTTTCACTTATGATTTAACCAGCAAATTTTGTTAAGCCTAGGCCGTTTGCTCCTAGCCATGAAACAAACGCTCCGCAGCCAATAGCATCATGCCACGTATACCCCTCTTTTTAGTACTAGTTAGTTTTATTTTTTATGTCTACATTACAAAAACAGAAACTTTCTGTTTTGTTTTAGCCACAACTTTTTGTCCCGAAGTCCAATGATATTGATTCTTTTTCCAGTAGCTCACAAATTTCCTGTAGTTTTGAAAAACATATAATTTGTTTATCTTTGAAATTTTCAAATATAAGTTAGAGCAGATTTAGTTTAAACCTTGTTTGGCCTATTCCAGGAGTTTAAAAAATGATTTTGAGTTGATTCTTTTTGCTACTGCTTCCTAGTGATAAAATCGTACTGTGGTATAAGTTTCAAAATTTGTAAAGTATTTTTACTGGTGTTTTCAACAGAAATAAGTTTCTGCCATACCGGCGCGCGTGGAATTCTTTTGCTTAGGCTTTCGCAAATCATTACTAGCGATGTTATTTTACTTGTGGCTTGATTGAATTG
>NC_058520.1:275616837-275624337 GCF_904849725.1 Hordeum vulgare subsp. vulgare
TTAGATACTAGTCAACTTCAGTTTTTCTGTCTAAATTGCAAAAAACAGAAAGTTTCAATCTTGTTTTGGCCACAACTTTTGATCCCGAAGTCCAATGACATTGAGTCTTGTTCCAGTAGCTCACAAAGTTCCTGTAGTTTGTAAAAACATATAACTTGTCTACGTTTGAAATTTTCAAATATAAGTTAGATCAGATTTAGTTTAAACCTTGTTTTGCCTATTCCAGGAGTTTCAAAATAGCTTTTAATTTGATTCCTTTTGGTACTGATCACTAGTGATCTTATGTATCAGTGGTAAAAATTTCAGATTTGTTTGAGTATTTTAGCTCACTGTTTAATGTGAAACAATTTCTGTTTCACCTCTTTTAGGATTTCGGCTAATTCCTTTTCTACTTTTGTTTCAAAATATTTTCTTTATTATTTCAGAAATATTATGTTTTGTTTATGTTAGTTAACAGTAGTTTTGCAACAAGTTTTTATTTTATTTGTTTTCATGAAATCAATTCTAGTTCCTTAGTAACTTACAATTGTTTTCCGCACTGTTTCAAATCCCGTTTGGGAGTACTTTCAAATAGTTTTGTGAAAAATACTTTATTTTATCTTAGTTAAACTTATATCTTAGTTCCTCGTTATTATTTTCTGTTAGACGAAAATCATTTAGTGTTTGATGTAGTAGAGGACTCTCTCGTCTTATTTGAAGTTTCTTTCAGAATTCCTATTCGCTCTCTCTTTTGTTTGATTGTTAGAATGATTGCTAGTATGAGTGCTTATGTGAATGATATGTTTGTTATATAGATTTCATCGGAGAGTGACGAGTAGTCTATCAAGTTATTTTCTCGAGAAATTCTTCTCCGTCAACATCACAGGCAAGTCACTTTGATCATACTATTACCTATGTTTTATGCATCGTAGTTCTACCATCCTATGCCCAATTGCATGCTGCTTAGGTACTTGGAAATTATAGTATAGATTGTAGTATCATGTGGTAGGCACCCAACAACCCCGATACTTGGCCCCGGGACGAAAATTTTCATATTTCTATGCTTGAGTAGACGGGATTTCGGTTGAGTGCATAACACGAGTGATGCGAGGTTGATTAAATAATCTAGACCGGTTAAGACAAGATTTTCAAGACCTCGGACGCAATGCAACACTGGGTGAAGGATGGTTGATCGGCTCCCTGGGGAACCCAGTGGATGCCCGGGATGCTGGGGACGGCCATGCCATCCTGCGGAAAGCTTCACCCAGGCTCAAAGGGACGGACGGATATTTTCAAGACCCAAGGCTTACCTGCACAGCCACAAGTCATTATGGGCTCTGGCTTGGTTGGACAACGCGGGGACTCTGGACAGGCGGTGCTAGCAGATGTAGACGAACAGTAGGAATGGATGGGCACCGACAGGGATTCAGAGGGACCCGTTGAAAGACCATGTTTTGATCATCTGGTCTTCAAACACCCTGAAGTGCGAGGACATACACGGAGGCGATCAAATCTTGTGGGGAACGTGTGCAAAACTCTGCAGAGTACTCAAACCTAATCGATTAGCCGTGTCCACGGTCATGGACAACTTGAGCCAAAGGAACGGAAGTTATCTGGATTTCTCGACACCATTAAATATATTTGATGAGGGTAATTATTGACAACTCGGGTACGAGAATTGGTTGGCGGAACCATCTCGTTAACAACCAACTATGTAGTAACATTTTGCTTTTAGCCCTCTATTGATGTAGGAGAAAACTTGCTTTTCGCTAAAAACTTATAGCCCCACCTGCCATATATGCATATAGTATAGATGATTACTTTTCACCCCTCTCTTATGTGACATGCCGGCATATTCAATATGCTGACCTACACGGCTGCAACGTCTCATGTTGCAGATATTTTTCTTCGACGAGTAAGAGTACGATTCAGGGTTACGGTCTACACTCAACTTGCCATTGGTGTTTACTGGGACTCCACTCCCTTGACTCCTTCCGCTGAGATATTTAAGGTATATATCAGTTTTACGCTATTTACATGTGATTGCATTTTGATATATACATTGATGTACTCTGTGTGCGAGCATACTGATCTAGGGATGGCACAGATACACACAGGCTTGTCTCGTTTTGAGTCGGGTCGCTACAGAGATGGTATCAAAGCACATGTTGACTGTAGGACGTGTCCCTAGAAACTGGAAACTTCTTAGGATAGGATCTCTCAAAAATCTTATTTTCGAGAACACCTTTCACTTCTCATCTCTTCTGATTTCATCAAATGTTCTCTCTCACCTCCAATAGTTAGACAATACCCTTACCCCTTTGACCTCATGAAGAATCAACCGACTCCCACTTCAAAGTAAAGAGGATTTCACCACGCGTTTGAAGAATTGAAGCTACACCAACAGTAGACTCTCAAGACCGGAAGAACTCAATGACCCTGAAGTGTCCGAATAATTATATGACCATTAGAAGTCCAAACCCCTTTTATGTACCCACGTTAGATACGATGAATTGTGAGCCGTCGTTGGTGTGTGTTTTCCGACGGCCACAAATAAAACCATTCTCAAAAATATTGTTTGTATTGTGTGTATCTCCCTCTCTTACCCGTCTCATCCCCAAAACCTCAACCCTACCAGATGGAGTATGAAGCTGGACTTGTAGTCTCTGGACCAATGACCCAACTGGAAGCTGATATATGGATTCAGAACATGGAGAACCACTTCGGGAGCAACTTGATCTCAAGGAAGTATGAAGTGGAACATGCTCTTCAGTACTTTACACAAAGTGTTGCAATCTGGTGGAAAATGCATCATGCCATACAAGGATTTAGTGGAGCAGAAACCTGGGACGAATTCAAGAGGACTCTGTTAAGATCCCATCTCATTCGGAAGTGCTATGATAATCCGAAGGAGAAGACTTGTGCATGCAAGATCTGTGGAGAAATAGGACACACCCAGGACGAACACAAGGATGGATGCACTCATTGTGAAGAAGATCACCCAGCTGAGGAATGCCCAACTAGTCAGGTGACTTGTTTCTTGTGTGAAGGAACCACCCACTACCCAGCTCAGTGTCACATTTACCCCAAGGTGCAACAAGTTATCATGCATGCAGAAAGAAGCAATGGAGGAACCACTCGCGAAGAAGATGTTAGAAGAACATGTGACGAAGGAAAATATTGGAGACCCTGATGGACAAAGCCTGACCAGATTTTTCTCCAATGCGTGCTACTCATGTGGAAAAGAAGGATATTATTCACAGGACTGCACGAAGAGAAGGCAAGAGTATCTAGGAAACTTCCCAACGGAAGAAGTGGAGTTTGATCCACTTGAAATAGAAGAACTGGCCAAAATAAAGGAGTCCGGAATGAAGAAAAAGTACCCTCGGAAGAACCAAATCTCTGCAGACAAAGACCTGAGTCATGTCAGATGTTACAAGTGTATGAAATTTGGCCACCACAAATACATGTGCTCAGGAAGGAAGCCGGGAATCCAAGGAGCAAAAGCAGAAGCTAAGAAGCCTCGAGACTTGTCAGAAATCATTTGCTTTTGTTGCAAGGAAGCAGGACATTTTGCCAGCGATTGTCCACAAAGGAAGAAAGCTAGAATGGAGTTGTTAAGCTTTGACCATGGCAATAAGTGTAATCCGAAGCACTCCAGTTTTTCATAAGATCATGGAGTGAAAATTTTGTAACAGAAGTCCCAGAGATTGTAATAACATCATGAATAAATGGAAATTATTGTCTCATGATTGTCTATGTTGAAACTGTATGCGTTGTTTCTCATCGAACAAAGATCTCTGAACATTATGAGGATATGAGAAAATATGGTCTATGCAGGCATGAGTATAATTCATTTAAGTGTGGTAGTAATCGGTAAACCCACAGGATCCACTGAGTAGGAATGTACCAGGAATACCTGAGTGAAGTACGTGCGGAGATGATGGAGATGAAGCTCATGACCACCATGGTGAAGCAAAAGATGGATGATTTCAAGGAGCACCTCGGAAAGTTCGAGTGGAACTAAGTACCTCCAAGAGAGGCAGATGAATACAGTTGGCAGAAATGCTCGACCATACCGAACAATGTGGATGGCAGCATTTGTAATAGAGTACTTTTGAATTGGAGTTTTTGATAAGAAATTAAGGATGTAATAAAGGATTGATTATGAAATGCATATGATTTATGGAAGAAGCTATGATGGATCAGCAAACGTTTTCTTAGGAGCATACGAAAACCTAAGAGTTGTGAAGATACGATAGATGTTTCGTTCAGCTTGCAGAACCAATGGATTATCCAAACTTCGTTTGTGGACAAGAGAAATTCTGCAACGCTTGTGAGGATGCCCAAGTGTTAGAATGCGAGATTCGCTAAACCTTATACAGAGAAATGATTTGGGTGCGGAATGGATTGATCACCATGACGACTTAATCTTATCATTTATCTTGCTATTCGGAATGGTAAATCTGAGAGACTTACCCATATAGAGAGACGACGTTTTTTGAAGCTTTTGTTTAAGCCTTAGAGTGGTATAAGAAAAGCCCATGTACATGGCACTTGTTGTCACACGTAGGAAATTTTACGATGAGAATGAAACCAAGACCCCTCTCTCTGCAGGATAACCAGAAATGGTAGACCACCATGAGAACCATCGATATGTTATTTAGAATTGACCACGAGACTGTCAGTTAAGAAGACCCAGTAACGGAAGAAGCTTATATCAACGGGAGAGCATCACCAAAGGATTTAATATGAAGACCGTGCGATGTCAGTTGCCAAAACCCAGAGGATCGTTAAAGCATTTTTGAGGGACCAGTATCTCTCATTTTAAGTGTGGTAACATCCTACCTTGCCGGAGATTGGAATTGTTTGAAGACCCCCAAATCTAAACCTTTTCTTTCTAGCCTCTCCGAATCTCGAGGACGAGATTCATTTTAAGTGTTGTAGTTTGTAACATCCCAAAATTATAAATTTTGGAATGTTAATATAATTATTAGATTGAATGTTTGTTTGTTTGCTGAGTGACTGAAACTTGTGTGAAATTTGAAACTTTTCGAAGCTTTTGAATGAGAGGGAATAAAATGACTTTCCCCTTCTCCGGTGAATTCAAATTCAAGCTTTTAACAGCAAAGAGAGAAGATGTCAGGACTTCTTCAACTATAAAGAATTTGAACTGAGATATTTGCATTGAATTCTTTTGCATTTCCATTCGTTTTCTTCGTGCAAGAAATGCAGGGAAATACATTCCAAAGAGCGGAGGAAAATGACCCTCTAAAGTGCGGGAATTTTTTTCAAACATTTGAGCCAAGAAACCCAAAGAATATTTGCAAAAATAATTGCAAAAAGAAATAAAGAAAATTTGGGAATTTCTGAAAAAAAACAGTTTTTAAAAAAGTTTTTATTTTTGCTTTGGAAAAATGTTATTCGGGTAGAGGATATTTTTCTTATTTTTTTGGTATATAATACCCTATATTAATGTTTTTATTTACTTTCCTTTTATTAGCTTTTATTTTTCTGTTTCGGAAAAGGTTTAAAGTTAGGAAAGTTTTTTTTTCTTCTTTAGAAGCCGCCGCCTCGAGCGCTATATAGGCTGGGCCGAATCCTGGAGTTCAAGGGAATAAATCCCTTACGGGCCAGCCGACCGACCCCTTCCTCACCCGCCCAAGCCCCTGCCCGCTGGTCCCCACCGACCGAACCCCCCTCCCTGTCGGTCATCCCTCTCCTTCCTCCTTCCAATTCCCAGCCCGAGACCGAGCCCTCCCAGGAAACTCGGGATTTCCTTCCCCGATTCCTCTCTCTCCCTTCCTTAGCTCTCCCCTCCCCTGGCCTATATATACTGCCACCCTCGCCGCATCCCCGTTCCCACCCTCGCCGCCACCCCGCCCCGTCCCCTCGCCGGTGCAGCGAAGCTGCTGCCCTTCGACCGCCTCCTTGGAGCAGCGCCCCAGGCCCCTCTCCGCTCCGCCCGAGGCCCCCCTTCACCGGAGGACTACCACCGCCGCCGCCCCGACTCCTCCAACGCCCCGGAGCCCCCTCCCCCCTCACCGGCGATGCCCCCCGCCGGAGTAGCTCCCCAGCCACGGTAGCCTTTCTCCTCCCTCTGTTTGTTTCTTCGTTTTCTTTTTGTAGCCATTAGATCTTAGATGTAGGGTGTAGATTAGATCTTAGGATGACCTTTCGGTTTAGAGTAGAAAACCAGCGGTTTATTTTCACTTATGTATTAGCCAGCAGGTTTTTCCTAGCCCTCAGCCGTTTGCTCCGAACCATTGCAACAAACGCCTCCACAGCCTATCATAACATGCCACGTGTACCCCTCTGTTAGATACTAGTCAACTTCAGTTTTTCTGTCTAAATTGCAAAAAACATAAAGTTTCAATATTGTTTTGGCCACAACTTTTGATCCCGAAGTCCAATGACATTGATTCTTGTTCCAGTAGCTCACAAATTTATGTAGTTTTTAAAAACATATAATTTGTCTATGTTTGAAATTTTCAAATATAAGTTAGATCAGATTTAGTTTAAACCTTGTTTTGCCTATTCCAGGAGTTTCAAAATAGCTTTTAATTTGATTCCTTTTGGTACTGATCACTAGTGATCTTATGTATCAGTGGTAAAAATTTCAGATTTATTTGAGTACTTTAGCTCACTATTTCATGTGAAACAATTTCTGTTTCACCTCTTTTAGGATTTCGGCTAATTCCTTTTCTACTTTTGTTTTAAAATATTTTCTTTATTATTTCAGAAATATTATGTTTTGTTTCTGTTAGTTAACAGTAGTTTTGCAACAAGTTTTTATTTTATTTGTTTTCATGAAATCAATTCTAGTTCCTTAGTAACTTACAATTGTTTTCCGCACTGTTTCAAATCCCGTTTGGGAGTACTTTCAAATAGTTTTGTGAAAAATACTTTATTTTATCTTAGTTAAACTTATATCTTAGTTCCTCGTTATTATTTTCTGTTAGACAAAAATCATTTAGTGTTTGATGTAGTAGAGGACTCTCTCGTCTTATTTGATGTTTCTTTCGAAATTCCTATTCGCTCTGTCTTTTGTTTGATTGTTAGAATGATTGCTAGTATGAGTGCTTATGTGAATGATATGTATGTTATATAGATTTCATCGGAGAGTGACGAGTAGTCTATCAAGTTATTTTCTCGAGAAATTCTTCTCCGTCAACATCACAGGCAAGTCACTTTGATCATACTATTACCTATGCATCGTAGTTCTACCATCCTATGCCCAATTGCATGCTGCTTAGGTACTTGGAAATTTTAGTATAGATTGTAGTATCATGTGGTAGGCACCCAACAACCCCGATACTTGGCCCCGGGACGACAAATTTCATATTGCTATGCTTGAGTAGACGGGTTTCGGTTGAGTGCATAACACGAGTGATGCGAGGTTGATTAAATAATCAAGACCGGTTAAGACAAGATTTTCAAGACCTCGGACGCAATGCAACACTGGGTGAAGGACGGTTGATCGGCTCCCTGGGGAACCCAGTGGATGCCCGGGATGCTGGG
>NC_058520.1:275629337-275634337 GCF_904849725.1 Hordeum vulgare subsp. vulgare
TCCCAATTAGGAAAATTGGGATGTTACAAACCTACCCACCTTAAGATGAATCTCGCCCTCGAGATTCGGGTTTGCTAGAAAATAGGTGCGGGTGGTCTCGACGAAGATCCTCTTCTCGTTCCCAGGTGGCTTCTTCCTCGGTGTGGTGGCTCCACAACACCTTGCAGAACTTGATGATCTTGCTGCGGGTAAATCTGTTGGCAGTCTCGAGAATCCTGACGGGTTTCTCCTCATACGTCAGATCACTGTCAAGCTGTAAGGCCTCTAGGGGCACTGTGTCTCTCAATGGAACATCAGCCATCTCAGCGTGGCATTTCTTCAACTGGGAAACATGGAAGACATCATGAACTCCAAAACAATCCTTCCGGCAGTTCCAGTTTATATGCAACTTCGCCTCTACGTTCAAGAATTTTGTAGGGGCCAATGAAATGGGGTGCTAACTTTCCTTTCACGCCAAATCTCTTGATTCCTCGAAGTGGAGACACCCGAAGATATGCTCGGTCTCCCACTTCATACGTTACTTCCTTGCGTTTGCTGTCAGCATAACTCTTCTGCCTGGACTGAGTTATCTTGAGTCGGTCACGAATTAGCTTGACCTTCTCTTCATAATCTCGGATAAGGTCGGGACCAAAAAGTTGTCGGTCTCCAACTCCATCCCACATCAACGGTGTTCTGCACCTCCTTCCGTATAGAGCTTCGAAAGGGGCCATCTTCAGACTGGTCTGGTAGCTGTTGTTGTATGAGAACTCGGCATAAGGTAAATTGTCATCCCAACTAGACCCATAGTCTAGTGCGCAAGCTCTCAACAGGTCCTCCAGAATCTGATTGACTCTCTCGGTCTGTCCATCTGTCTGTGGGTGAAAAGATGTACTGAACTCCAATCTCGTTCCCAAGGTTTCATGCAGTTGGTGCCTAAATTTTGATGTGAACTGAGTCCCTCTATCTGACACAATGCTCTTCGGTACTCCGTGCATACATACGATCCTGGTCATATATATCTTGGCCAGCTTGGCACTCGTGTAAGTAGTCTTCACAGGGATGAAGTGAGCTACCTTGGTCAAACGATCGACCACAACCCAAATAGAATCATACCCAGAACGGGTCCTGGGTAATCCCGTGATGAAGTCCATACCAAGCTTTTCCCATTTCCACTCGAGTATCGGCAGAGGTTGGAGCAAACCTGCTGGCTTTGATGCCCGGCTTTTACTCGCTGACAAACATCACATATTGCTACAAACTCGGCAATGTCTTTCTTCATTCCTGTCCACCAGAAACTTTCTTTCAGATCCATATACATCTTGGTGTTGCCGGGGTGTATTGAGTACGGGGAATCATGGGCCTCCTGAAGTATCAACTTCCTGAGTTCGGGATCATTGGGCACATAGATGCAATCCTCAAACCATAAAGTTCCGTGTTCATCCTCATGAAAACATTTAGCCTTCCCGTCTTTCATTTTCTTCTTAATCTCAGCTATCTCCTTGTCTGATTTCTGTGCCTCGCGGATCTTTTCTGTCAAAGTGGACTGAATTTCTAGTGTGGAAACAAATCCTCTTGGAACTATTTCCAATTTGACCTCTCGAAGGTCATCGGCTAACTCCTGGGGTAATCCTCCTGCTATGAGTGTGTTCACATAACTCTTGCGGCTCAACGCATCGGCTACAACATTTGCCTTGCCTGGGTGATAATGTAATCTCATGTCATAGTACTTGATCAATTCTAGCCATCGCCTCTGTCTGAGGTTCAACTCCTTGTGTGTGAAGATATATTTCAGGCTCTTGTGATCAGTGTAAACATCACAACTATTTCCGATCAGGAAATGTCTCAAGGTCTTGAGAGCGTGCACTATGGCTGCTAGTTCCAAGTCATGCGTGGCATAATTCAACTCATGGGGTCTGAGCTGTCGGGATGCATAAGCTACAACTTCACCTTCTTGCATGATCACTCCTCCGAGTCCTTGACGAGAAGCGTCACAGTAAACATGGAAATCCTTCCGAATGTTCGGCAATATCAGCACTAGGGCTGTAACCAGACGTTTCTTCAACTCTTAAAAACTGGATTCACATTCCTCAGTCCAAACATACTTGGATTCTTTCTTCAACAACTCTGTCATGGGCTTGGCGATCTTTGAGAAATTCTCAATGAACCTCCGGTAATATCCGGCAAGTCCGAGGAAACTGCGGATCTCCTTGACTAAAGTGGGTGCTACCCATTCGGTGACTGCTGCGACCTTGGCAGGGTCCACTGCTATTCCTTCTCCTGAGATGACGTGTCCGAGGAATTCGACTTCCTTCAACCAAAAATCACATTTGCTAAACTTTGGATACAGCTTACGCTCTCGAAGTTTCTCCAGAACTAGACGCAGATGTTCCTTGTGTTCCTCTTCGTTCCTGGAAAATATCAGTATGTCATCGATGAACACCATGACAAACTTGTCCAAGTATTCCATAAATACCTTGTTCATCAGATTCATAAAATATGCCAGAGCATTAGTGAGTCCAAATGACATGACCGTGTACTCATACAAGCCGTACCGACTGGTGAAGGCTGTCTTGGGTATATCCTGTTCACGACTCATCAACTGATGATACCCGGATCGAAGATCGATCTTTGAGAATATGCGGGCTCCAACTAACTGATCAAACAGATCATGGATCATCGGCAAGGGGTACTTGTTCTTGATGGTCACCTCGTTCAATGCACGATAATCGACAACCATTCTCAAGGACTTATCCTTCTTTTCAACCAAGAGCACTGGGGCTCCCCAAGGTGAAGAACTTGGGCGAATATACCCTTTGTCCAACAACTCCTTAATTTGCTTCTTGATTTCTACTAAGTCATTTGCGGGCATCCGATAGGGTCTCCTGGATATCGGGGTTGTTCCGGGTAATAGCTCAATCAAGAACTCAATCTCTCTATCAGGTGGCATGCCCGGCAATTCCTCCGGAAATACATGTGGGTACTCTTGTACAATCGGTACTTCCTCGTGGACTACTCCCATGAGAGAGTTTACTCGTTTACTCCGTGTCGGGCGCTGAGACACGTACTTAATCCGTTTCTGCTCGGGGGTGGTGAGCAAAATAGACTTAAGGGCACAATCAATATTCCCTTCATACTTGGGCAACCAATCCATGCCTAGGATTACATCCAATCCCTGGGACTCTAATACGATGAGGTCGGTGGGAAAATTATGGTTCCGATGTTGAGACTCAAAGCATGGCATCCTATCCCGGCTGTCATCATGCCTCCTGGGTAACTGACCTTAATAGGCTGCCTGAGGGTTCTAGTTGGCAAACTATACTTTTCCACAACTACCCTTGATATGAATGAATGCGTTGCACTAGAATCAAAAAGTACCAATCCTGGACGTGAATTTAGCAAAAACATACCAACCACAGTATCGGGGTGATCATAGACCTCTTCAGCATCAATGTGATTCACCTGAGCTCGAGGAAAATGATTGGGCTTCTTTGCTGTAGAGTTGCCGTTGCCGTTTCCATTTCCCTGCTTGTTCTGGGGACATTCAGTGGCATAGTGTCCCGTCTTCTGACACTTGAAGCAAGTGATGTGATTCAGATCCTTCTGAGCTGGAGCTGAATGCTGCTGAGTGCCAGTACCACCATTTTTGAAGTTGCTGTTGTTGCGGTGGTTCCCATTTCCTCCATGGTTGCGGCCTCCATGGTTGTGCACTGGGTGGTTATGCTGTACGTGTCCTCCAAACTTACCGGATCCAGTACCGGTATTCCCTTAATAGGGGGTGTAGCGAGGCTTCTGCTGAGTGCCGGAGTTGAACTTTCCATTCCCATACTTCTGCTTACGGTTCTCCATCTGTTGGTGTTTCCCCTCCAAGATGAGGGCCTTATCAACCAGCTCCTGGTAGTTGTTGAAGGTGGCTACAGTCAGCTGAATTCTCAGCTCATCATTGAGTCCCTCCAAGAATTTTTCCTGCTTGGCCGCATCATCGGCCACATCTCCAGGTGCATAACGGGCGAGCATGCTGAATTCATCAACATACTGAGCCACAGAGCGATTTCCCTGGTGCAAGTTGCGAAACTCACGCTTCTTCAGACTCATTGCACCAGCTGAGACATATGCGGTACGGAAGGCTTGCTTGAACTGCTCCCAAGTGACTCCAGCAATGGGGTATGTGGTGGTGTAGTTCTCCCACCATGCAGCTGCAGGGCCTTCAAGTTGATGCGCGGCAATGTGCACCTTCTCAGCTTCAGTACAACCAGCAGTAATAAGTTCATGCTCAAGACGAGTCAAGCCTCTGGTGTTTCCGTACCATCCCAAGATCATGCTGGTACACACTCAGTACATCAATGTATATATTCCAGAGTTCAATCACACAGCTTTATTAATCGAAATCTCATAATGAGTACTTTATTACCATAAAGGATTACAATAAAGTGGCTGAAGGCCATCTCATGAGATAACTAACGAAGACTAGCGGAAGCATCAGGTAGACGAGTCCATCCGACTCCAGGGCATGTCGCTGAGCGTAGATCGTAGCCTCACTCCTGGTCTGAAAAGTACTCTGCAACATGATACGTTGCAGCCGTGTAGGTCAGCATATGGAATATGCCGGCAAGTCATCAAGAGAGGGGTAAAAAAATAATAATCAACTATCTCTACATGCATATTTGGCCGGTGGGGCTATGAGTTTTGCATAAAGACAATTTCTATCCTACAACAAGAGGGGCTTAAAGCAAAATATTACTACATTGTTTGTTGTTAACGAGATGGTTCCGACAACCAATTCTCGTACCCAAGTTGTTGTTAACACCCACATCATTATTAAGTTGTGTCGAGAGTTCAGGGGAATTTCAATGCCTTCGGCTCAAGTTGTCCATGACCGTGGACACGGCTAATCGATTAGGTTGGGCACTCTGTAGAGTTTTGCACACGTTCCCCACAAGATTTGATCGCCTCCGTGTATGTCCTCGCACTTCAGGGTGTTTGAACACCGGATGATCAAAACATGGTCTTTCAACGGGTCCCTC
>NC_058520.1:275641837-275646837 GCF_904849725.1 Hordeum vulgare subsp. vulgare
ATTTCCCGACATTTCTTAAGTGGACAAAAGAAAAAAATAGAATTGCAAATCAAAACCGAAAGAAATTCAAATGCCAGCTCCATTCCAATTCTTTATAGTTGAAGAAGTCATGTCATCTTCTCTCTTTGTTTTTAAAGGTTGAATTTGAATTCACCGGAGAAGGGGAAAGTCATTTTATTCCCTCTCATTCAAAAGTTTTGAAAAGTTTTCAAATTTCACTCAAGTTTCAATCACTCAAGCAAACAAACAATCAATATAATAATTTTATTTACATTCCAAAATTTGGGATGTTACGAATCTACCACACTTAAAATGAATCTCGTCCTCGTGATTCGAAGAGGCTAGAAAGAAAGGTTAGGGTTTGGGTTTCTTCTAACAAATCCAATCTCCTGCAAAGTGGGATGCTACCACACTTAAAATGAGAGGTACTGGTCCCTTAAGATTTTAACAATCCTCTCGGGTTTTGGCATCTGACTCCTCACAGTCTTCCTATCTTCCGTTATATTCATAACGTCTCCATCAAAAACGAGGGCTCTTCCATTGATATAGGCTTCTTCCGTTACTGGGTCTTCTTAACTGACAGTCTCGTGGTCAATTCTAAATAACATATCGATGGTTCTCATGGTGGTCTACCATTTGTGGTTACCCTGCAGAGAGAGGGGTCTTGTCTTCATTCTCACCGTAAAATTTCCTACGCGTGACAACAAATGCCATGTACTTGGGGCTTACCTTGTACCATTCTAAGGCTTAAACAAAAGCTTCAAAGAACGTCGTATCTCACTATGGGTAAGTCTCTCAGATTTACCATTCCGAATAGCAAGATAAATGATAAGAGTAAGTCGTCATGGTGATCAATCCATTCCGCACTCAAATCATTTCTCTGTATAAGGTTTAGCGAATCTCGCATTCTAACACTTGGGCATCCTCACAAGCGTTGCAGAATTTCTCTTGTCCACGAACGAAGTTCGGATAATCCATTGGTTCTGCAAGTTGAACGAGACATCTATCGCATCTTCACAACTCTCAGGTTTTCGTATGCTCCTAAGAAAACGTTTGCTGATACATCATAAATCATATTTATTTCATAATCAATCCTTTATTACATCCTTAATTTCTCCTCAAAAACTCCAATTCAAAATTACTCTATTACAGATGCTGTCATCCACATTGTTCCGTATGGTCGAGCATTTTTGCCAACTTTATTCATCTGCCTCTCTAAGGGTACTTAGTTCCACTCGAACTTTCCGAGGTTCTCCTTGAAATCATCCATCTTTAGCTTCATCATGGTGGTCATGAGCTTCATCTCCATCATCTCCGCACGTACTTCACTCAGGTATTCCTGGGTATGACGGAGTCTTGCTTCAAGTATTTCTCCAATCTGAAGTATGGCTTCCATGGCAGCTTCACGAACAGCATCAAAGAAGGTTGCTCGTGGTACACGTGAAATGAAAAAGTATTGCCCCATAGTCTTTGGACAAACTCCTTTCACATGGTGGAGGTGTACTTCCACGTACCAAAGTTCTACTCCACTTTCCATGAATGGGTAGCCTTTGTAGAATGCATCACCTTCAAGATGAATGTGCTTCATCATGTCCTTCAGGATTTTCGGGTAATCATGGTCACTGGTCAGGGTCATGATCGTTTCTGGGCCCTTGAGGAATGACTCGTACAGAGTTGTCATCTGCAGGTGTCAGTAAATAGGTACTCAGAGGAATGTATATGTCTCCTTGGTAGTTATGGCACATTCCTACTGAGTGGATCTTGTGGGTTTACCGATTACTACCACACATAAATGAATTATACTCATGTCTGCATAGACCATATTTTCTCATATCCTCATCATGTTCAGAGATCTTTGCTCGTAGAGAAACAATGCATATAGTTTCAACATAGGCAATCATGAGACAATAAATTCCATTTATTCATGATGTTATTACAATCTCAGGGACTTCTGTTACAAAAATTTCACTCCATGATCTCAAGAAAAACAAGAGGTCTTCACATCACACTTATTGCCATGGTCAAAACTTAACTACTCCATTCTAGCTTTCTTCCTTTGCGGACAATCGCTAGCAAAATGTCCTGCTTCCTTGCAACAAAAGCAAATGATTTCTGACAAGTCTCGAGGCGTCTTAGTGTTTGCCTTTGCTCCTTGGGTTCCCGGCTTCCTTCCTGAGCACATGTATTTGTGGTGGCCAAATTTCATACACTTGTAACATCTGACATGACTCAGGTCTATGTCTGCAGAGATTTGGGTCTGCCGAGGGTACTTTTTCTTCTTTCTGGTCTCCTTCGTTTTGGCCAGTTCTTCTTTTTCAAGTGGATAAATCTTCACTCCTTCCATCGGGAAGTTTCCCAGATACTCTTGGCCTTTCTTCGTGCAATCCTGTGAATAATGTCCTTCTCCACATGAGTAGAAGGCATTGGAGAAAAATCTGGTCAGACCTTGTCCATCAGGGTCTTCAATATTTTTGTTCATCACCGGTTCTTCTAGAATCTTCTTCTTGAGTGTTTCCTTCATTGCATCTTTCTGCTGCTTGACAACTTGTTGCACCTTGGGGTAAATGTGACACTGAGCTGGGTAGTGGGTGGTTCCTTCACAAAGGAAACAAGTCACCTGACTACTTGGGCACTCCTCAACTGGGTGATTTTCTTCACAATGAGTGCATCCATCCTTGTGTTCTTCCTGGGTGTGTCCTATTTATCCATAGATCTTGCATGCACAAGTCTTCTCTTTCGGATTGTCATAGCACTTCTGAATAAGTCGGGATGTTAACAGAGTGTTTTTGAATTCGTCCCAAGTTTCTCCTCCACTAAATCCCTATATGGCATGGTGCATTTTCCACCAGATAGCAGCACTTTGGGTAAAGTACTGGAGAGGGTGTTCCACTTCATACTTCCTTGAGATCAAGTTACTCCCGAAGTGGTTCTCCATGTTTTGAATCCATATTTCAGCCTCCAGCTGGGTCATTGGTCCAGAGACTACAAGTCCAGCTTCATAGTCCATCTGGTAGGGTTGAGGTTTTGGGGATGAGACGGGTAAGAGAGGGAGGGAGATACACACAATACAAACAATATTTTTGAGAATAGGTTTTCTTTGTGGCCATCGGAAAACGCACACCAATGACGGCTCACAAATCATCGTAACTAACATGGGAATATAACAGGGGTTTGGACTTCTAATGGTCATATAAATATTCGAACGCTTCAGGGTCTTCGAATTCTTCGGGTCTTGAGAGTCTTCAATTGGTGCAGCTTCAATTCTTCAATGCATGATGAAATCCTCTTTACTTTGAAGTGGGATTCAGTTGATCCTTCATGTCATCAAAGGGGTAAGGGTATTGTCTAACTATTTGAGGTGAGAGAGAACATTCGATGAAATCAGAAGAGATATGAAGTAAAAGGTGTTGTTGAAAATAAAATTTTTGAGAGATCCTTTCCTAAGAAATTTCCAGTTTCTAGGGTCACGTCCTACAGTCAACATGTGCTCTGATACCATTTCTGTAGCGACCCGACTCAAAACGAGTCAAGCCTCTGTGTATCTGTGCCATCCCTGGATCAGTATGCTGGCACACACAGTACATCAATGTATATATCAAAGTGCAATCACACGTAAATAGCATAAAACTGATATATACCTTAAATATTTTAGCGGAAGCAGTCAAGGGAGTGGAGTCCCAATAAACACCAACGGCAAATTGAGTGTAGGCCGTAACCCTGAATCGTACTCTTACTCGTCGAGGAAAATATCTGCAACATAAGACGTTGCAGCCGTGTAGGTCAGCATATTGAATATGCTGGCAAGTCATATAAGAGAGGGGTAAAATGTCATCTATACTATATGCATATATGGCAAGTGGGGTTGTAAGTTTTAGCGTAAAGCAAATTTTTCTCCTACAACAAGAGAGGGCTAAAAGCAAAATGTTACTACATTGTTGGTTGTTAACGAGATGGTTCCGCCAACCAATTCTCGTACCCGAGTTGTCAATAATTCCCACATCAAATATATTTAATGGTGTGGAGAAATCCAGATAACCTCAGTTCCTTTGGCTCAAGTTGTCCATAACCGTGGACACGGCTAATCGATTAGGTTGGGTACTCTGCAGAGTTTTGCACACGTTCCCCACAAGATTTGATCGCCTCCGAGTATGTCCTCGCACTTCAGGGTGTTTGAAGACCGGATGATCAAAACATGGTGTTTCAGTGGGTCCCTCTGAATCCCTGTCGGTGCCCATCCATTCCTACCGTTCTTCTACATCTGCTAGCACCGCCTGTCCAGAGTCGCCGCGTTGTCCAACCAAGCCAGAGCCCATAATGACTTGTGGCTGTGCAGGTAAGCCTTGGGTCTTGAAAATATCCGTCCGTCTCTTTGAGCCTGGGTGAAGCTTTCGGCAGGATGTCATGGCCGTCCCCATCATCCCGTGTCATCCACTGGGTTCTCCAGGGAGCCGATGAACCGTCCTTCACCTAGAGTTGCATTGCGTCCGAGGTCATTGAAAATGTTGTCTTAACCGGTCTTGATTATTTTATCAATCCTCGCATCACTTGTGTTATGCACTCAACCGAAAACCCGTCTACTCAAGCAAAGCAATAAGAAATTTGTCGTCCCGGGGCCAAGTATCGGGGTTGTTGTGTGCCTACCACATGATACTACAATCTATACTAAATTTCCAAGTACCTACTCAGCATGCAATTGGGCATAGGATGGTAGAACTACGATGCATAAAACATAGGTGATACATGATCAAATGACTTGCCTGGTGATGTTGACAAAGAAGAATTTTCGCTCTCGGGAAATACGTGATAGAACTATTCGTCACTCTCCGATGAAATCTATATAATCAAACATAGTATTCACATAAGCACTCACACTAGCAATCATTCTAGCAATCAATTAACAAACATCAATAAAAGTTTATGCAATCAAAAATCAATAAGAGAGAGCGGATAAAATCCAAAGGAAACTTCAAAGAAGCTAGGAAGCCTTCTACTACATCAAA
>NC_058520.1:275656837-275661837 GCF_904849725.1 Hordeum vulgare subsp. vulgare
GTACGATTCAGGGTTATGGTCTACACTCAACTTGTCGTTGGTGTTTATTGGGAATCCACTCCCTTGACTGCTTCCGCTGAGATAACTAAGGTATATATCAGTTTTACGCTATTTACATGTGATTGCACTTTGATATATACATTGATGTACTGTGTGTGCCAGCATGCTGATCCAGGGATTGCACAGATACACAGAGGCTTGACTCGTTTTGAGTTGGGTCGCTACAGAAATGATATCAAAGCACATGTTGACTGTAGGACGTGACCCTAGAAACTGGAAACTTCTTAGGATAGGATCTCTCAAAAATCTTATTTTCAAGAACACATTTTACTTCTCATCTCTTCTGATTTCATCAAACATTCTCTCTCACCTCCCATAGTTAGACAATACCCTTACCCCTTCGACCTCATGAAGAATCAACGGAGTTCTACTTCAAAGTAAAGAGGATTTCACCACGCGTTTGAAGAATTAAAGCTACACCAACAGAGGACTCTCAAGACCCGAAGAACTCGAAGACCCTGAAGTGTTCGAATAATTATATGACCATTAGAAGTCCAAACCCCTTTTATATACTCACGTTAGATACGATGATTTGTGAGCCGTCATTGGTGTGTGTTTTCCGACGGCCACAAATAAAACCTATTCTTAAAAATATTGTTTGTATTGTGTGTATCTTCCTCTCTCTCTTACCCGTCTCATCCCCAAAACCTCAACCCTAGTAGATGGAGTATGAAGCTGGACTTGTAGTCTCTGGACCAATGACCCAGCTGGAGGCTGAAATATGGATTCAGAACATGGTGAACCACTTCGGGAGCAACTTGATCGCAAGGAAGTATGAAGTGGAACACGCTCTCCAGTACTTTACCCAAAGTGCTGCAATCTGTTGGAAAATGCACCATGCCATACAAGGATTTAGTGGAGCAGAAACTTGGGACGAATTCAAGAACACTCTGTTAAGATCCCGACTTATTCAGAAGTGATATGACAATCCGAAAGAGAAGACTTGTGCATGCAAGATCTGTGGAGAAATAGGACACACTCGGGAAGAACACAAGCATGGATGCACTCATTGTGAAGAAAGTCACCCAGCTGAGGAGTGCCCAAGTAGTTAGGTGACTTGTTTCCTTTGTGAAGGAACCAACCACTATCCAACTCACTGTCACATTTACCCCAAGGTACAGCAAGTTGTCCAGCAGCAGAAAGAAGCAATGAAGGAAACATTGAAGAAGATTCTAGAAGAGCCAGTGATGAACGAAAATATTGAAGACCTTGATGTACAAGGTCTGACCAGATTTTTCTCCAATGCATGCTACTCATGTGGAGAAGAAGGACATTATTCACAGGATTGCACGAAGGGAAGCCAAGAGTATCCAGGAAACTTCCCGACGGAAAAAGTGGAGTTTGATCCACTTGAAATAGAAGAACTGGCCAAAATAAAGGAGTCCGGAAAGAAGAAAAAATAACCTCGGAAGAGCCAAATCTATGCACACATAGACCTGAGTCATGTCAGATGTTACAAGTGTATGGAATTTGGCCACCACAAATACATGTTCTCCGGAAGGAAGACGGAAACCCAAGGAGCAAAAGCAAACACTAAGACGCCTCGAGACTTGTCAGAACTCATTTGCTTTCGTTGCAAGGAAACAGGACATTTTGCTAGCAGTTGTCCACAAAGGAAGAAAGCTAAGGAGTAGTTAAGTTTTGACCGCGGCAATTAGTGTAATCTGAAGAACTCTTGTTTTTCATGAGATCGTGGAGTGAAATTTTTGTAATAGAAGTCCGTGAGATTGTAATAACAGCATGAATAAATGGAATTTATTGTCTCATGATTGCCTATGCTGAAACTGTATGTCTTGTTTCTCTTCGAACAAAGATCTCTGAACATTTATGAGGATATGAGAAAATATGGTCCATGCACGCATGAGTATAATTCATTCTTAGTGTGGTAGTAATCGGTAAACCCACAGGATCCACTGAGTAGGAATGTACCATGATTACCAAGGATACACATACATTCCTCTGAGTACCCATTTACTAACACCTGCAGATGACAACTCTCTACAAGTCATTCCTCAAGGGCCCAGAAATGATCATGACCCTGACTAGTGATCATGATTACCCGAAAATCCTGAAGGACATGATGAAGCACATTCATCTTGAAGGTGATGCAGTCTACAAAGGCTACCCATTCATGGAAAGTGGAGTAGAACTTTGGTACGTGGAAGTACACCTCAACCATGTGAAAGGAGTTTGTCCAAAGACTATGGGGCAATACTTTTTCATTTCACGTGTACCACGAGCAACCTTCTTTAATGTTGTTCGTGAAGCTGCCATGGAAGCCATACATTAGATCGGAGAAATACTTGAAGCAAGACTCCGTCATACCCAGGAATACCTGAGTGAGGTACGTGCGGAGATGATGGAGATGAAGCTCATGACCACCATGATGAAGAAAAAGATGGATGATTTCAAGGAGCACCTCGGAAAGTTCCAGTGGAACTAAAGTACCTCCAAGAGATACAGATGAATAAAGTTGGCAGAAATGCTTGACCATACCGAACAATGTGGATGGTAGCATTTGTAATAAATTACTTTTGAGTTAGAATTTTGAAGAAAGTAAGGATGTAATAAAGGATTGATTATGAAATGAATATGATTTATGGATGAAGCAATACCTTTTATGGTAAACACACCAATGGAAAGTATCCCACAGAATGGAGTGTGTACCAAAAATAAGTCCAAGGATTATTATTATATGATGGTTACCCCAAGAATATGATGGATTGAAACACTATGGAAATTTAAAGGCGGAGTAATTCCAAGTATGCCTGAAACCCAGAGACCCCGGGACTAATAAGGATCAAGTACTACCTTTTTGGAGAAAAAACTTGGAAGAAGCTATGATGGATCAACAAACGTTTTCTTAGGAGCATACGAAAGCCAGAGAGTTGTGAAGATACGATAGATGTTTTGTTGAGCTTGCAGAACCAATGGATTATCCAAACTTCGTTCGTGGACAAGAAAAATTCTGCAATGCTTGTGAGGATGCCCAAGTGTTAGAATACGACATTCACTGAGCCTTATACAAGGTAATGATTTCAGTGCGACATGGCTTGGCTACCATGATGACTTACTATTATCATTCTCTTGCTATTCGGAATGGTAAATATGAGAGACTTACCCATAGTGAGAGACGACGTTTTTTGAAGCTTTTGTTTAAGCCTTAGAATGGTATAAGAAAATCCCATGTACATGGCACTTGTTGTCACGCGTAGGAAATTTTACGGTGAGGATGAAACCAAGACCCTTCTCTCTGCAGGATAACCACAAATGGTAGATCACCATGAGAATCATCGATAGGTTAATTAGAGTTGATCACGAGACTGTGAGTTAAGAAGACCCAGTAAAGGAAGAAGCTTATATCAACAGAAGGACCCTCGTTTTAATGGAAATGTTATGAATATAGCGGAAGATATGAAGACTGTGAGGAGTCAGATGTCAAAACCCGAGAGGATGTCTAAAATTTTGAGGGTCCAGTAACCTTCATTTTAAGTGTGGTAGCATCCCACTTTGGAGGAGGTTGGAATTGTTAGAAGACCCCCAAACCCTAACCTTTCTTTCTAGCCTCTTCGAATCTCGAGGACGAGATTCATTTCAAGTGTGGTAGGTTTGTAACATCCCAAATTTTGGAATGTTACAATAATTATTAGATTGTTTGTTTGTTTGATTGAGTGATTGAAACTTGAGTGGAGTTTGAAACTTTTCAAAAACTTTTGAATGAGAGGGAATGAAATGACTTTCCCCTTCTCCGGTAAATTCAAATTCATCCAATAAAGAATTTGAACGGAGTTTTGCATTTGAATTCTTTAAAATATTTGCCCTTGCTTCTATATTTTTCTTCCCCGAGAAATACCCAGAAAATAATCCTTGCCAAGCAAGAAAGAGAGGAGGAACATGACCCTCCAAACCGGGGATATTCCTTTGAAATATTTGGACCATAAAACCCAAGGTTTATTTGAAAATATTTGCAAAAAGAAAATAAACCAATTTAGGGATTTTCTAAAAAAACATTTTTTTGAAGTATTTATTTTGGTAGTGGAAAAATGCCCAACTTTTTGGACTTATTTTTCTAATTTTTTTAATATATATTACCCCTATATTCCGAGGAATATTCCATTTACTTTTAATAGTTTTAATTCTGTTTTAATAAATATGGAAAGAAATCTTTGTTTTAGGAAAATCCCAGGGCCACTTTAGGAAACAAATCAGGCCCATAACTCACCTTCTTCTTCCTCCCCTCGTTCTTTCTTTCTCTGCCATGGCCACGCACGAGGAAGCTTCCTCCCAAAAAAATTTCTCTGGGATTCGCGAAGCTACTTCCCTCCCAGCACCTCCCTCGCCCCTATAAAGGATCCCCTCGTGCTCCTCGTTCCATTCCCCTCGAGAAACCCCCGTTCCCATGCCCGTAGCATCTCCACCACCTCCCCCTTTCCCTGTCAAGAACGCACCAGGGAGCTCTCCCCTGTCGACCCTGTGCCACCTCCAGTCCCCCTGCACCACCTCCCGCGACTTCCCTACCTCGCCGCCACCCTCCTCCATCGCACCCCCACCCCCGCCGGCAACCTCCCCACCTTGCCGGGGCAGCTACCTCGCCGGAGTTCTTCCTCTGTGTCACCCATGGTGAGATTCATGAAATCCCGTATTGTAGTTTTTTCAGAAAATTGCAATGTTACAAAACTTATATCTATTAGTCTATCACTCCGAATTAGGTGATTCTTTTTCCGTTGGATCACAAAATTTATTTAGTTTCTGTAGATATATAATTTGTCTATGTTTGGATTTATAAAATTTGAATTAGATCAGATTTGATTTAAAGCTTGTTTTGCTTATACCGGGAGTTTAAAAATAGCTTTTAAATTAATTCTTTTTGCTACTGTTTCTTATTGATCATATATTTCAGTAGTTTAAGTTTAATTTTTTTTAAATATTTTTACTTAGGG